>NC_139515.1:81932492-82017492 GCF_947247035.1 Vipera ursinii | reverse complement strand
CCTACGTGGCGTTTTTCACACATGTTCAAGATGCAGCCTTTATGACCTTTATTTCCTTCACCATTGCGGAGGGAACCAAGTGGATGATCTAGATTGATTCTTCTTTGATGTTCATCTCCAAAATATATAATAATAATAATAATAATAATAATAATAATAATAATAATAATAATAATAATAATAATAGTAGTAGTAGTAGTAGTAGTAGTAGTAGTAGTAGTAGTAAAGTTGGAAGGGACCTTGAAGGTCATCTAGTCCAACGCCCTGCTCAGGCAGGAAACCCTATACCATTTCGGACACATGGCTGTCCAGTTTCTTCTTAAAAACTTCCAGTGTTGGAGCATTCACAGCTTCTGGAGGCAGGTTGTTCCACTGGTTAATTGTTCTAACTGTTAGGAAGTTTCTCCTTAGTTCTAGGTTGCTTCTCTCCTTGATTAGTTTCCATCCATTGCTTCTTGTCCTGCCTTTGGGCGCTTTGGAGAATAGCTTGAGTCCCTTCTCTTTGTGGCAGCCCCTGAGATATTGGAACACTGCTATCATGTCCCCCCTCGTCCTTCTCTTCATTAAACTAGACATACCCAATTCCAGCAGCCGTTCCTTATATGTTTTAGCCTCCAGTCCCCTGATCATCTTTGTTGCTCTTCTCTGTACTCTTTCTAGAGTCTCAACATCTTTTTTACATTGTGGTGACCAAAACTGGATGCAGTATTCTTCCATGGTTGCAACAATACGTTGGATCAAATATTATTTCTTTGTTTTTATCTCACCTCTATTATTTTTATAAATAATTCAAGGCAGAGAAAACACTCACATAATTATTCCATAATAATTACTGATAGAAGAGAATATTGGTTTGAATTGTGGGGTCCTTGGTGCTCTCTGAGCTTGGTTGTTTTCTTGCAGATCTTTCATTACCCAAAGTAGGCAACATCATCAGTTGCCTGGAAAGACACATTTTTTTTAAAAAAAACAAGGTTTTCTGATACCTTTCCCTTAATGTAATAAGACGTGTCTGTCGGACCCTTTCAGCATATCTCTGACCTTCTAAAAATATGTATGAAAGAATTTCAACAACTTTCTTAAGCTCCCAAAGGGGCTTTTTCAAGAGGCAACTGGACTTTCTTGTTTGTCTTTGAAGGGGTTTCGCTTCTCATTTATTTATTTATTTATTTATTTATTTATTTATTTATTTATTTGTTTGTTTGTTTTTATATACCACCCTTCTCCCGAGGGACTCAGGGCGGTGTACAGAGCAAGGTAAGTATACATAAAAAACAATAGTAAAAACAAATGAAACCCCAACATCTATCAGGCCAGGCCGGCTTGCTGGAATAGGTAGGTTTTTAAGTCACGCCGGAAGGTGCGAAGGTCGGGGGCCATCCGGATTTCGGCAGGCAAGCAGTTCCAGAGGGTTGGCGCACCCACTGAGAATGCTCTCCCCCTGGGGGCCACCAGCCGGCATTCTCTGACCGGTGGCACCCTGAGGAGGCCTTCTCTGTGGGAGCGCACAGGACGGAGGGGTGTTGACGCTGGCAGTAGGTGCTCCCGTAGGCAATCCGGACCCATGCCATGTAGGGCTTTGTATGTCATCACTAGCACCTTGAATTTCACTCGGAAGGCAACTGGAAGCCAGTGCAGCTCACGGAGGAGAGGTGTGATATGGGAGTATCGGGAAGCCCCCAAAAGTGTTCGTGCAGCTGCACTCTGCACCAGCTGAAGCTTCCGAGTGGCTCTCAAGGGCAGCCCCATGTAGAGAGCGTTGCAGTAGTCAAGGCGGGAGGTCACAAGTGCATGGGTGACTGTACGTAAGGCATCCAGGTCCAGATAGGGTCGTAGTTGGCGCACCAGGCGAACCCGAGTGAAGGCCCCCCTGGTCACAGCTCCTATGTGATCTTCCAAGGATAGCTGTGAATCTAGGAGGACACTTCTTCAGCTCTTGAATGAGAAGCGAAACGTCTTCAAAAAAAAAACAAAGTCCAGTTGCCTCTTGAAAAAGCACCTTTGGGACAACCATGACCTGGATGACTGAGCATCTCCACAGACATTTTTCTTAAATCTCACAATGCAGAACCTATTTTTGTTAACAAAAACAACAACAGAGTTCAACACTAACTTGCAGAAACATTTTAAATAACCGCCATGCCTCTAAAATTGGGAGCTGCATGCTCCCACAGTTAAGATTGACTGAAGAGGGAAGTCACTGAATATGTTGGGAATATGCTGGCTATAAACAATTTTGTCAATGGTTTAATTAGTTTTATATGAGCGTTGGACTGGATTGTAAGAAGTTTTATACGTCTGTTTTTCATTACTATCTTTTATGGGGAAGAGTAGATTGTTTTTCAACATCTTATGCTTTTCATTTTGGATCCATGCCACCTTTGAATGGCTTCACCCTAAAATAAGGCCTTGAAATCATAACAACAGTAACACGATAATGCTAACACCAACATAAATATCTGCTACTTAACATGATCATTTGGTAAGCAAGTACTTTCTCTAGCTAGTTCTGAAATGTGTATACTTTCTTCAGCTGACGCCTGTAAGCAGTTGCATAAACATACATATAAATCTCAATATGAAAATAGCATAACAATTAAAAATTAATTAAGTCATGCATAAAACAGGAGGGTTCATTAGATTTAACGGAACCAGGGATTATGAGGGAAAGCAATATAAATCATACCACAATTTCTGTGCCACATTAATTCAGGCTATCTTGACGTCCAAGTATGTCTCAACTGTTATCATGTGTTCTATATAAGGCTGAGGTTAAAAAGTGTTTAAAATCTTTATCTGCATCAAGATACACTGCAGCTTGGCAAGTCTCAATGGTGAAGCTGCTTCTGCCTGTATCCAGCGCAAACAGATAATATTCATCTTGTAAATTCCAAACCGCTGAATTTCAAAGGATCTGAATGAAGGATTGATGTCCACAATTATTAACCTGTTTGTTCCAAACATGTATGCCCTCCAAATGGTTCCTAAAACATTTCTTACTCCTAATTGCAATTCCTTTGCAATTATAGCTGCGTAAGTTCCATTTTCACTATGAAAATTTAAAAACAAATATTGAAAAAAAACTTCATCCCTTATCCAATTTTCCCATAAGTTCACTGGCAGAGAGAACTCTACATGGATCATACTGCCCACCCACCCACCCCACTTCTATTTTAGTTGACCTAGCACAACCTTGGCTCTTTTATGACTTGTGGACTTCAACTCCCAGAATTCCTGAGCCAGCTATGTTCAGTGCTATGCTGGCCCAGGAATTCTGAGAGTTGAAGTCCACGAGTCATAAAAGAGCCAAGGTTGCCTATCCGTGACCTAGTATAACATTGAGGGCATAAAGACTTTTTTTTTAAGTTCCATTGTTCCCTTGAAACAATTTGTAAAAAAAAAAGCCCCGTTTTGTCTTGAGCTCAGAGCAAAACTTTAAAAGAATGTTCAGAGCACTCAAAACAGTGTCTTTGAGTTCAGACACTTTGCACTCGTGTTTTACCTGATATTATTTTAATAGATCTAGTTACCTCATTAATTTATGCTTAGCAATTCTTACAGATGTGGCAAAAGTATGTGAAACTCTTTTCAGTAAGTTTTGTTTTCCAGCCCGTGAAGCATCAACAGCTGTACTTTGGAGGTGCTCAGAAATCTCCCTTGCTCAAGCCATGGCACACTCCCAAATTGTGTGTTGTAAAGTTGAGACTAATAGCAAATACCCAGAATTCTGTTCTTTAAATAAGGCAGGACCTCCCACAGTCACACCTGATTTAGCCTCTCATTGATTGAAACACCTGGGTCCTATTTCCCTTTCAAAGCAATTGATAATAGTAGAGCAAAAACTCTTTTGCAGTTTTGAAAAGATATAACAGATATCCTATGAAGATACGGGCAGTTTTAGATCAGACAAGCTCTCTTGACATCTGAAACATAAAAGTCTACAAGCATAGTCTCCTATCTATAAGTAAAAAATGAAACCCACCATAACAGTTGGCCGCTGACTTATCATATCCTCTGATAGCTTCCTTAAACAGTTTTGCTAAATGCAAAAAATACAAACCCACAAGCTCAAGTCCCTTTTATAGCTAGAAGAGAATTTGAACTCTTAGCTTCCGTGGTCAAAGTCCAGCATCTTAATCAGTATGTAATATTGATTTTTAGCCCTTTGTGATAAATTTCTAGGATGCTTTCTCTCCCTACTTTGCCTGGTGAAAAAAAAAAGCAGAGAGGTGCATGCCGTTCAATGCAGTCTCTTGCATCTACCACAGCTGTTAAAAAGAAAAAAAAATTCAAGGCTACTCATCAGATACTTTGCTTTTGGGGATCCATTGTGACAGCAATTTTTGTTACGATTATTCCTCTATTTCTTCCCTGGTGGGAACCAATTGCAGGCCCATTTGTACCTGCGGGGGAAGGAATGGAAACACGGACAGTCTCTATGGTGAGAGAGAAAGGCAGGCAGATGTCTGCATCTGGGGGAAGATGAGACCATTCGCAGGTAGTTGACTTTAAATATTTGGCAAATGGCTGAATTACTCGTGGTGGTGATTTTGATTGGGGAAATGAGATTCAGAGCGGGGAAGAAATCAATGATCCGTCATCCCTTCTGCTAATGGAGGAAGTAGGATTATTACAATAGATAGCAGAAGCTAGCTAAACAACTAAAAGTCACTTCTCGCTGTTTTATTGTACGCACAAGCTTATACACAGATGCAGTTATCCAGGGTGGCAGCTAGTAGATTATTCTGAAGTCAACTCCATAGACTTCAGTAGGACCTTGTCTCAGAGAGGGTGAATATTTTTTGTGTTATTTATTTATTTATTTATTCATTTATTAGATTTTTTAAAAATCCTACCTTTATTTTTTTTATAAGAAACTCAAGATGGCGAACATATGTAATACTCCTTCTTCCTCCTATTTTTCCCAAAACAAGAACCCTGTGAGGTCAGTTGGGTTGCAAAAGAATGACGGGCCCAAAGTTATCCAGCCAGCTTTCATGCCTAAAGCAGGATTAGAACTCATAGACTCCTGGTGATTGGCCCAAAGTCACCCTGTTGGCTTTCATGACTGAGGCGGGACTAGAACTCACCCTCCTTTGGTGATTGATCCAAAGGCTTCCAACTGGCTTTCATGCCTAAGGTGGGACTAGAACTCACTGTTGCCTGGTGATTGGGCCAAAATTGTCCAGCTGGTGTTCAGGTCTAAGGCAGAACTCACTGCCTCTTGGTTTCTAGGCCAGCACCTTCTGTCTGCAGAGCAGACAAATCACCTAACAATCTAAAACTAAAAATGTAATTAAATAAGACCAAAGCACAACAGAAGTGTTTCAAAATCAAAGGCATTCAAAGTCACTTCTTGAAAAGTCTGCCTGAGCAGGAAGATCTTAATATGATTCCTGGAAAAAAGAATGGAGGTTAACACAACTCTTGAGGAGTCAATACACACAGGAGAAGGTCTCCTTGTCACACTTTTAAAATTGTGGACATGTTCAGGAGGTCTTCTGCTAATATGAATATCCAGAGGTGTCCATACTGAGATGGTTCTCGGAAATTCTGTTCCTCTATCACCTCTGGTTAACTTAACTGTGGTTTACCCAGTTAGCCAAAATGCCTGGGTTTGCATCACATACTAAACTATAAGTCACAACATGCCAAACCAAAATGCAGCTGGCTAATTTGTGGTTCAATGCGTCATGCCAACACACTGTCCGTCAAGATTTAAGATTTAGAGATTAAAGTCAATATCTTGAAGGGTATTCAGAAAACAGTTAGTAAGCCTTTTCAACCTGAATGTAACATCCTCTTCACACTATCTCAAGTGGCAAAAAAATAAAAGTTTACCAGATATTTGCTCTGAAACAGCTAGTTAGCAGTTTTGTCAAAAGGTTTTGATTTTCTACAAAAGTCAATCAGCTCGTGGGTTTTGTCACTGTACCCATTTCTTCCTGTGTAATATTTAGCTTCAGATGTGGCGTTGCTTCACAAGAGGGAAGATAAAGAAGTTTAGCCAGAACTCTGCATAAGGCATGTCTACTCTAGGTGGTGTCTCAGAATCCTTTGCAAAGTGTTGGATTCCCACAGCATTTATACTAGTAGTCAGTATGAGACAATGTCCATAAAGTTTGAAAACATGAAAGACAGCAAGCGACAATGTCTTAAGTTCTTCATTCATTCCTGAATATCCTCCAAAAATATCTTCAGATTTTTCTCCATTTTTTGCTTCAGGAAATGTTACACATGACCAATTTCCGTAAATACAAAATTCATATGATACAAAATTTTGGCCTTGGTGAGTTTTATTGTTTTTATTCATTCCCAGTGTCTTATGATTCAGCTATCACCAGGACAGAAGAACAGTTGAACGAAAGGAAGTGTTTGTTCCTGAAAACTATCTCTTGAGAACAACAAGTAACTCATTAGATGAATGGGCAAGTAACACTGGGCTGTTGTTTCTGATTCTTCACACCATTCAAAGGCAAACTGAGTTGCTTCTCCAAAAGCTGTTCACATGCTATTCTAAAAAGTTTCTTGGAAGATGGAACAATTCATCGCTATGACAGAAAAAATGTCCAGCAAATATAGTACAACTCAGTTGCTCTTAACTACACTAGGACTTTATAGGAATCTGGGGGTTCACATTTTATATGTCGACTCATAAACATGGTTATATATATCTCCCTCCCTCCCTCCCTCCCTCCCTCCCTCTCTTTCTTTTCTTTTCTTTTTTCTTTTCTTTTCTTTTCTTATGGCTACAAGATTATTAGGATGATCTCCAGTTTGATTTTGTCTGCAATATCTCAGCCTATCAGGTAGTCGAGTAAAGTCTAAAATGCATAGCATTCAAATCTTTAGGAGTTAAAAAGTACAGTGATTTCTCCATCTTTTATGATTTCTGGAGAGTAATTTAGGAAAAGTAACTATTAAACATGGAGGAAGAACTGTAGCCCAGCCATTGCTGAAGGAAGGCAGTAAGCCTAAATGAAGCATTTTACTATCCTTTTAGTAGTAAATCTATATTTAAAGGCACTTTGTAGTTTTACACCTTACTATGGGAATGTTAGGGACGCAGTGGCTCAGTGGGTTAGGATGCTGAGCTTGTCGATCAGAAGGTTGGCAGTTTGGCGGGTCGAATCCCAAGTGCCGCGTAGCAGAGTGAGCGCCTGTTACTCGTCCCAGCTTCTGCCAGCCTAGCAGTTCGAAAGCACGTAAAAATGCAAGTAGAAAAATAGGGACCACTACGGTGGGAAGGTAACAGTGTTCCGTGCACCTTTGGCGTCTAGTCATGTCGGCCACATGACCACGGAGACGTCCTCGGACTAAGTGCTTGCTCTTCGGCTTTGAAATGGAGATGAGCACCGGCCCCTAGAGTCAGAAACGACTAGCACGTATGTGCGGGGGAACCTTTACCTTTACCTTTTATGGGAATGTTACAAATATGTATTTGATACCATACACCTGATACAAATACAGTAGGAAATGTCATGATTAGTATACACACACACACACACACAGACATATATATATATACATATACATACACACACACACACACACACACACACACACACACACACACACACATAGATATATATATATATATATATATATATATATATATATATATATATATATATATATATATATATATATATATATATATATATATATTTGTTTTCTGAGGTTTTCGCGGGTGCCTGTATGTGGATCCTTGGTTTTTCGGGTTTTTCCCCGCGTAGAACTAAAGAAAAACAAACAGCCACATACTTCTCCCAGAAGAAGGAAGCAGAAACCACTAGCCTGATGATGACGGATGGGATTTCGTCGAAACGTTGCGCCTACACCTTTAGTTCTACGCGGGGAAAAACCCGAAAAACCAAGGATCCATATATATATATATATATATACATACATATATATACATACATATATATACATACATATATATATACATATGTATTTCCACAGAACATCTCCCTCCACTGTGTGAGTTAATATTCCCCAATGAAAAATATTCATTTATTATACATATAAAATTATCTATTTGAGGAAAGCTTTTAGACTTTTCCTGCTCAGCAGAACATTCACACATGCAAATTTTCCTTACCTACTTTCCTTACCTTAGCATCTTTGTTGCTTTTCTTTCCACTCTTCCTAGGGTCTAAACACCTTCTTTGTATCATGGTGACCAGAGTTGGACACCGTATTCCAAGTGTGATTTCCCCCAGTCTAGTATAAAGCGGTACTATCACTTCATGTGATCCTGACATTATCCCTCTGTTGATGCAACCTAGGATTGCATCAGCTTTTTTGGCAGCTGCGGCACACGGCTGGCTCATACTTAAGTGATTATCCACTAGGACACCTAGATCCCTCCCACAGTTGCAACAGTTGAGCCAGGCGCCACCTATTCTATAACTGTGCATTTATAACTAGGCCTACCTTTCTCACTTCTATATCGTCTGCAACCTTGATAAGCATCCTCTTAATATCTTTGTCCAAATCATTAACGAAAATATTGAAGAACTGTGCAATAAAAACTGATTCGTATGGTAGGTTGTGACATCTCAGGAGGTTGATCCGAGAGAGAATGATTGGCCCCAGATTGTGCAATGACTTAGCACTAGCAAAACACTTATATACCACTCCATAGTGCTTTTACAGCCCTCTCTAAGCAGTTTATAGAGTCAGCATATTGCCCCCAACAATCTGAAAGATGGAAGGCTGAGGCAACCTTGAGCCGGTCAGGATCGAACTCCTGGCAGTGAGCTATGAATTAGCTTGCAATACTGCATATTAACCACTGCACCACCACGACTTCTCATGTTTGTTCCAGGACCTAGACTAAACTTTGACCACAGTGGCTTCATCTTCTGCAAGTAAAATTTGGAAAATGAGCCCCAGAGGTGCCCCCCTCTCTCCGATATCTCTATCAGCCACACATCATATTATAAAAAAAACATTTTTTTCCTCCTGGCTAGTGAACATTCAGACTTATCACGAGACTCTTTAGTACCTGTCTAATTAAAATAGAACTTGCTCACTGACGCTGCCAATGCTCAAGCAAATTGAAGCTTAATAGAAAAGTGATATATCACTTAGGCGAAAAGGAAATTGAACAGCTATTACAATGCCTGCATAAAGAGCTCTAACCAGCTCTTTAGAAAACCTCAGCTAAATTTGTTGGCAAACCTCTCTAGGAAGGGAATGAAGATGTGGAGGGTTTTCCAAAAGGGGGGGAAAGATTTCATAAGAATACAAAATAGAGAAATACAGAAGTGAAACTTTCTCACGGGCAAAAGACATACATTTCCTACTTAATGAAAAGAAAGACTAGGGGGGGGGGGGTTTGACATGGTAGCAGTGTCCCAAAATCTCAGGGGCTGCCACAAAGAACAGGAGGTCAACCTATTCTCCAAAGCACCTGAAGGCAGGACAAGAAGCAAAGAAGCAATGGAGATATCCAATCTAGAACTAAGGAGAAATTTCCTGACAGTTAGAACAATTAATCAGTGGAACAACTGGCCTCCAGAAGCTGTGGGTGCTCCAACCCTGGAGATGTTTAAGAAGAGATTGGACAACCATTTAATTTAATTTAATTTAATTTAATAATTTAATTTAATAATTTGATTTCTATACCGCCCTTCTCCCGAAGGACTCAGGGCAGTGAACAGGGCAATACACAATAAAAATCGAATACAAAAATTAAAAAGTCATTAAACATCAACCATTTGCCTGAACTGACATAAGTTTTCCTGACTGAGCAGTTGGTTGGACTAGAACAGTGATGGCGAACCTTTTAGAGACTGAGTGCCCAAACTGCAACCCCAAACCCACTCATATATTGTAGGGTACCGGGTGGGTGTGGCCCATTGGCTGGGCGTGGCCCATTGGCTGGGTGTGGCCCATTGGCTGGGCGTGGCCCATTGGCTGGGCATGGCCCATTGGGTGGGCGTGGCCCATTGGCTGGGCGTGGCCCATTGGCTGGGCGTGGCTGTGGTGGTAACGGCAGACTGGGTGGGACTAAAAAGTTCAATCAATCAATTCCAAATTTGCAAGATCTTTTTTTTTCCTGCAAGAAATTGAAAGTGATTGATTGATTGAACCTTTTTTTTTTTTGCACACGCGGCAGAGGCCTAAAGCAAAAAGGTTTTATAAAACCCAGCTGAAGGGCTAGGACTGGGGTGACGGCGCACGTGCCCAAAGAGAGGGCTCTGCATGCCACCTGTGGCACGCGTGCCATAGGTTCGCCACCACAGGACTCGAAGATCTCCAGAGTCCATCCCAACTCTGTTGTTCTGTTATATTTCTGGGATGTCTTTCAGAAACAAAGCGGATGTAAAACAAACAAATAAATAGAACTTCATCTTTCCTGGGTGCAGTTTATACATTTGGCAATCTGGTATCCTCCACACTCATGGGCTGGGCTGTTCTAAGGATCGTTGGAGTTGAACTTGAATACACTTTGACTGTACAGATTGAGCAAATTTCACACAGAGACTTGGCCATCACCTTTTAGAGAAGTTGTTGCTAGAAATTGCATTAGCCATAATAATAAAATCGGTGAAATATGCATAAATAAACCTGTATTAAGTCAGAAATGCTCTCAGTGGTTCCCAAAGACTTGGAAATTATTTCCATCAGGAGAACGTTTATGCAACCGGGCCTTATTTTCCTCGATATTCCCAACATCCCAAAGCTCTACTGAAGTTTGCAATTGTCTCTGTCCTTGCCATTTGCTTCTTGGCCAAGATTTAAATAGTACATAGAAACTTGCTTTGTTTCCAATACTACTTTAATCTTTCTCCCAAATAGAGGAAGAGCTGTTCATTCCTCAAGACAAAGGGATGACTTGTTGAAGAGAACTGATTTTTTTAAAATGACCGTTTCTATTATTTCGCCTGCTTACCCCCCCCGCCCCCCTCAATCTTATCTCTTGACCCTCTGTCTTATGGAATTGGGACTTTTTGCCTGGAGCAGAGAATGCTTAAGAAATCCCCGTTCCAGAGTGTCTGCATAATTCTGCTTTGTGAATCAGCTGGCAAAATTTGGGGGGGGGGGGGGGAAGAAGCTAATTTATTTTAAGTAACGCCCAGGGGTAAAATAGGGAGCTTGCCTCTTTTTGTGGCCTGAAAATGAAAGATTAATGATTCTGGTTCTAGCATTTCCCAAAACCAGGCTGAAGCAATAGGAAAAGGCTTGCATAGGGACAAAGCAATTTTAAAAAAAACTTTTGCTATTAGGTGAGAAAGGAAGAATGGGAGAAAAAAAAGTAAAAAAGTCCTTTCAACTCTTGTTTGCGAGCTAAAATGCAAAAACCAAAAACCTTGCAGAAGTTGGACTAGCTTAATTAAAGTAAACCACGGTGCCAGATTTTAGCGCCATTGCAAATGAATGTCAGTCTGGGGTCTGCAGTGTTTTCTGATCTTGGTGGTTTTCTTGTAGACATTTCATTACCAGACTAGATAATATCATCAGTGATAGCAAGGAGTGGGGCTTGCTGTCACTTTATATTCTAGTGCTTGCCCTGTCAGAGTTGGTGGGGGGTGGTCTTAGAGATTCTTTGCTTGGGCTGTTTACTGTTAGCTTGTTTGGCACTTCCTTGACTGGGGTAT
Organism: Vipera ursinii; assembly: GCF_947247035.1. Lineage (NCBI taxonomy): Eukaryota > Metazoa > Chordata > Lepidosauria > Squamata > Viperidae > Vipera > Vipera ursinii. The sequence goes on along the minus strand of NC_139515.1, from coordinate 82,005,880 downwards.
TGTTTACTTCTTGATTGTTGATCTGATGTTAACCATGGAGTTTATCTATGGCCCATCTGGGTGAGCATAGTTACTGGACAGGAGGATGGTCAACAACCAAGCTCAGAGAGCATCAAGGACTACTCATTTCAACCCTGAGCTACAAATACTCTCCTTTACTGGAATGTCAGTCACTTTTGCATTATCTGTGCAATTCACAAAAGGGAAAAATGTTCTCCTTGTCATAGGAAGCTGTACTTAATTGAGTCACGCTACTTACTCATCCATCAGTTCTCAGAAGAAGAATCAGTGGTCAGCAATTAGCTCAGGCTTTAGACAAATTGAAATTTCACCTCAACTCTAAGGTTGTGCCAATCTTTGGACTTAAGTCTAGGATTGGAATTTCGGCAGGAAAATTTAATTAGATAGCAATAGCCCTTGGGACTTATATACCATTTCATAGTGCATTACAGCCCTCTCTAAGCAGTTTACAGAGTCAGCCTATTGTCCCTAATAATCTGGGTCCTCATTTTAATGACCTCAGAAGGATGGAAGACTGAGTCAACCTTGAGTGGTCAGGATCAAACTCCTGGCAGAGTCAAGCTCCAATACTGCATTCTAACTACTGCACCACCATGGCTCTTCGTGATGTAAGTCAGATTCTCTGGTTTCCCTCAACTTGATCAAACCAAGGTCACCTTCTCCTCCCTTTCTCTAATTTTTCTTAAGCCACTACTGATGAAATGTATGTGTTGTGTACTGGCTTCTTTGCAGCAAGCAGGAGACGAGGCGAGAGAGTTCAGGCAGGGACATGCTTTATTGAATGCAGGAACTGAACTATTAACCAAGGCTTCTGCGCAGCTATTTATACTGCTGGCCACTAGGTGGCAGCCAATAGGTTTGAAGGAGCCTGTTGCCGCCCTAGAGCCAACCAATGGTGGTCCTGGAGACTGCTTGTCTGAGGAGCCAGCGACCGTTACTCAACTCCCTGATTAAGCAATCTCAAACAGCAATTAAGACACGTGGTACAGTTCAAGTAAAACAGGCCCAATACATTACAGTATGTAGTTCTGTCCTTAGCATCCATCAAGAAACTGGACAATCACCTGTCTGAGATGGTATAGGTCCTCCTGCTTTAGCAGGGGGCTGGACTAGAAGGCCTCCAAGGTCCCATTCTATTCTATTCTATTCTATTCTATTCTATTCTATTCTATTCTATTCTATTCTATTCTATTCTATTCTATTCTATTCTATTCCATCCCATCCCATCCCATCCCATCCCATCCCATCCCATCCCATCCCATCCCATTCCATTCCATTCCATTCCATTCCATTCCATTCCATTCCATTCCATTCCATTCCATTCCATTCCATTCTATTCTATTCTATTCTATTCTATTCTATTCTATTCTATTCTATTCTATTCTATTCTATTCTATTCTATTCTATTCTATTCTATTCTATTCTATTCTACTCTACTCTACTCTACTCTACTCTACTCTACTCTATTCTGTTCCATATTTTCTATTCTATTCTATTCTATTCTATTCTATTCTATTCTATTCTATTCTATTCTATTCTATTCTATTCTATTCTATTCTATTCTATTCGATTCGATTCGATTCGATTCGATTCGATTCCCGAAACCAAGCATGTCTTGGGATTTTCTGGGTTTGTCTGGTATTGTGATGGTTCAGAGAACAAGAGTTGGAGAATAATCAAGGTAATAGTGTGGAAATTGAGGTCCTATGGCTTGGATATTTTATGTGGCCAACCACTCTCAAACCACAAGGCTAGTTTCTGGTCTGATCTGGTGGACCAGAGGTTAAAGGTCTCTGATTTTAATTTTGCCATTCCAGCTGTAAAAACCAATCACGCTTTCTTCTGGAAAAAAATGTGTGGAGACATACACCTGACCACTTTATTTTATGAGACCTCATTAAACTCTCCCTTCCCCTTCAGATGGTGCTTTTGTGGTGACATTGCATTAATTCCCTTCCTTTAATTGCACAAAATGCAACTAAGCTTCAAGTACAGGACTAGCATTCTCAACCGATCATTATGCAAATTAAAAAGGAATGCAGCAAAGCTTTTGACCTGATGGATAAAGCTTTAGCAACAGGTTAGGGCTAATTTTTCCATAGCCTTTGGCTTTATGGCCTTGTCAATGAAGAGGCAATGTTTGTGAGTCATATTATCTAAGTTATTGTCAGCACTCAACTTCTTGAAAGACAGACATTTTTTAAACAATGATCTTGTTTTTGCCTGCTAAAAAAACATATTCCTGCCTTCTTCCCATTTTTTCTTTCCATCCTCACTAATATTACATTTGATTAACATAAAATAAAGGCGTTCCTAGTATTGTTTATTGGGCATTTCTTCCCATGGATGATTTCATTATTAACTTGGGGAATCCAATAAGCTAATTATTGGACCACGATGTAAAAAAGTTGTTGAGACTCTAGAAAGAGTACAGAGAAGAGCAACAAAGATGATAAGGGGACTGGAAGCTAAAACATATAAGGAACGGTTGCTGGAATTGGGTATCTCTAGTTTAATGAAAACAAGGACAAGGGGGGGGACATGATAGCAGTATTCTAGTATCTCAGGGGCTGCCCCAAAGAAGAGGGGGTCAAGCTATTCTCCAAAGCACCCGAAGGCAGGAGAAGAAGCAGTGGATGGAAACTAGTCAAGGAGAGAAGCAACCTAGAACTAAGGAAAAACATCCTGACAGTTAGAACAATTAACCAGTGGAACAACCTGCCTCCAGAAGCTGTGAATGCTCCAACACTGGAAGTTTTTATGAAGAGACTGGACAACCATTTGTCTGAAATGGTATAGGGTTTCCTGCCTGAGCAGGGGGTTGGGCTAGATGACTTTCAAGGTCCCTTCCAACTTTATTTATTATTGTTATTGTTATTGTTGTTATCATCATCATCATCATCATCATCATCATCATCATCATCATCATCATTTTTGGAGATTCCATCAATATCCTACTAAATCTAGCATGTTCAGTGCCCACTATTGATAAGACAGTCTAAAGTTATACCTAGCCAGCTCCTGAAAATTCACAAAAATCTAGAATAGCAAACACTGTTAAACAGAGTACAGGTAGTCCCCGAATTACGACCCTTCACTTAGCCACCAGACAAAGTTATGACAGACTCCCCCAATGGTTACTTAGGCATCGGTTTTGAAGTTCCAGTTTTGCACTGCTTTCAAGATGGTTGCAGATGGGTAGCTACGGAAATTCTTCAAGCCATACATACCAGAATGATCAGTCCAAAATTTGCTAGATCTCTTTTATTCCCCACTTTTTGAAGATATAATAGATGTTTGCTCTTCTTTAATCGTCTGGGCACTTTCCCCTGCTGCAGAATTTCTGAACAATAACCGTATAAGGATTCTGCCAGAGTATCAAGTCATTCTTTCAATAGCTTAAGGTGTAATCAGTCAAAGCCTGAAGATTTAGATTTAAGATCAAGAGGCATTACTGCCCTTCTTTATGCTTCATATTAAAGGTAAAGGTAAAGGTTCCCCCACACATGCGTGCTAGTCGTTTCCGACTCTAGGGGCCGGTGCTCATCTCCGTTTCAAAGCCGAAGAGCCAGCGCTTGTCCGAGGACGTCTCCGTGGTCATGTGGCCGGCATGACTAGACGCCAAAGGCGCACGGAGCGCTGTTACCTTCCCACCGTAGTGGTCCCTATTTTTCTACTTGCATTTTTACGTGCTTTAGAACTGCTAGGTTGGCAGAAGCTGGGACAAGTAACAGGCGCTCACTCTGCTACGCGGCACTCGGGATTCAACCCACCAAACTGCTGACCTTCTGATCGACAAGCTCAGCGTCCTAACCCACTGAGCCACCGCGTCCCTATGTTTCATATTACTGCATAGTTAATATATCCAACAGAGTAGTTTGATTTTTAAAAGAACATCTACAGCCACTAGGGTGCCCTGAAACATAGTTTGAAAAATCACTATAAAAGAAGAATATTTTTTTGTCCACATTCTTTTCTATACTTAGAAATGGCCTTGATATGGTATATTCTTGAGTTGTTGTTTTTTCTCTCTTTCTCTTTTTACAACCTGGAAGCCTTTGCAAATCTATTTGTGCAATAAGCAAATTCAAGCTAGGAAACATAATGCTGCATGCACGTAATTAAAGCTTTTATTGAAAAGTGTCCCCGTTTCTTGCCGTGCTTTGATCACATCTGTGTCATTTTCTTAAGTGCATTTAGAAGAGAAAGAAAAACCACACCATTGTGTGCATTTTCTCTCCTATAAAGACCTGCAAGAAGGACAGCAACAAGGTTGGGTGATTAAAACAACAACAACAACAAAGAATAGGAGAAAAGTACTGCAATTGTATTGTGCAAAGACTGCAACCTTCATGCTACACAGAAAAAAAGAGTAATCTCAGAATTATAAAATATTTACTGTAAAGGTGATATTATATCATGTATTCTGCCATTTTTGATTTTATATAGACCATACTGAAGAAAATTTGCAGATGGGTACTATAAAATATTATAATAACTGAGAAGCCAGTATGTTTGGATACCAAAAGCAAAGTAATAATAATAATAATAATAATAATAATAATAATAATAATAATAATAATAATAATAATAAAGTTGGAAGGGACCTTGGAGGTCATCTAGTCCAACCCCCTGCTCAGGCAGGAAACCCTATACCAGGGGTCAGCAGCCTGAAACAGTGGAAGAGCCACTCGGAACCGGTTCCCTCACAAAAGGAAAAACTTGGAGCCGCAAAAAATGTGTGCGCATGTGCATACATGCGTGCATGCGCAGAACAGGGTTTGACTGAAGAGTGGAGCCAAGGCGAGATATGCACCTACCCTGCATATTTGAATTGATTGGTTGAACTTTTTTAGTCCCACTTTTTTTTTTTGGACTGCACATGGCAGAGGACTGGGAGCCTCAGAAGATGGCTGAAAGAGCTGCATGTGGCTCTGGAGCCGCGGGTTGCAGACCTGTACCCTATACCATTTCAGACAAATGGCTGTCCAGTCTCTTCTTAAAAACTTTCAGCATTCACAGCTTCTGGAGGCAGGTTGTTCCACTGATTAATTGTTCTAACTGTCAGGAAGTTTCTCCTTAGTTCTAGGTTGCTTCTCTCCTTGGTTAGTTTCCATCCATTGCTTCTTGTCCTGCCTTCAGGTGCTTTGGAGAATAGCTTGACTCCCTCTTCTTTGTGGCAGCCCCTAAATAGTGGAACACTGCTATCATATTGCCCAATAGTCCTTTTCATTAAACTAGACATGACCAATTCCAGCAACCGTTCCTTATATGTTTTAGCCTCCAGTCCCCTGATCATCTTTGTTGCTCTTCTCTGTACTCTTTCTTGAGTCTCAACATCTTTTTTACATTGTGGTGACCAAAACTGGATGCAGTATTCCACGTGTGGCCTTACCAAGGCATTGTAAACTGGTATTAACACTTCACGTGATCTTGATTCTGTTCCTCGGTTAATGCAGCCTAGCAGTGTTGGCTTGTTTGGCAGCTGCAGTGCACAGCTGGCTAATATTTAAGTGATTGTCCACTGGGACTCCAAGATCCCTCCCATAGTTATTACTATTGAGCAAGGTACCACCTATACTATACCTTGTAATTTGCCTTATGGCATCTTAAATATCGCTGCAACTTTCTGCAACTTTCTTTTTCCTTGATATTTTTCTGGAGGTAGTCTTCATCTTACGATCATAATTGTGCTTGGCAATTTGGTCATAAGTGGTGACGGTCGTGATGTTACTACCTTTTTTTCCAACAATTGTTAAGCAAACACAGTGGCTGTTTAGCAAATTGGGTGGTTGTTAAACAAACTGACTATTTGCAGTGGGGCATTGTTCTCCTGGAGACTGGAACAAAATGTCAGTTTCCAGGAGGAAAAAAACTTGTACTTTTCAGTCATGTGACTCTGGAGTGCTGCAAATTAGATTGGTTGCTGAACACCAAAATACAGTCAGGTGACAGTGGGGGGGGGGCTGGACATCATAACTTCAAAACTGGATCGTAACTAGCTTTTGGGGGGGGTGTCTGCTCAGTGGTGGGATTCAAATATGTGAACAACCGGTTCTCTGTGTGGATGCCGCTTCCGGATGTCCATTCTGGGCCTGGGCAACAAAAAATTAGCTACTGGTTCTGCCAATTCTGGTGCGAACTGGCTGAATCCCAGCACTGGGTCTGCTGCAATTTTTTGTGATAGTTTTTATCTTAATGGGCCTTGGGCTGAACCCATTGAGAAGTCACCTGGCATTTGTGTGATCCTGTGAATGGGCAGGATCTGGACCAAATCCTTGCAATATATTCGTTGTCTTTCAGCCTGTTTTAAAGCTGCCAGGACAGAAACTGGAAGATGGAATGTGGGAGTGGTGAATTCGTTCCAGAGAGGACATGAAGCTGATTGGTTTCAAAGAGGTAATGGTGTTCATTCTCCTGAACAAGACACTTCTAGATCCAGCAACATTAGACCATTCCTGCTTCATCTCCAACTTTCAATTTTTTGGGGGGGAAGATGCTTGAGACTCAACTGCAGAAGGACTTGGAAGAAGTAGCTTAAACTGGATCCCTAACAGTCTAATATCAGGGATGGCAATGGGACTTTGGTTGTTGCTATGATGACCGATGATGGGACCTGGAAGGGATAGACTGTGATATTTCTCAGGAGTCTTTGATACCATTAACCATGATGTTCCAGATAATCTGTAAATGTTGGGAACTGGAGATATTGCCAGTGAAGGCAAATATATGTATCCCAGGATAAAGTTGCAGGATCCAATTTAGGTTGGTCACCAGGACCAGAGTTTAGTCTTCTGAGCTTTTGGACATGTGCTGGAGCCCATCCTCAGGAAACTTCTTTCTCTTGGAGATATTGTTCCTTCCGAAGTGGAAAGTTCCAGCTGATGGCAATGGTGGAAGAGAGATTACAATCTTGGTCTCTTTGATGTTGGAGTTCTTCTTCACCATCTTATTTAACATCTACATGAAGCCATTGAAAAAGTCATCTACTCCATCCAAGTTGGCTATCATTGATCTTTTCATGATACCCGGTTACCCATTTCCACTCTGGCTGAGCAGGAGATGCAATAGACATCCTAAACCTGAAGGACTAGACAAGTTGAAAAACACTCAAGGCAAACTCCAGCAAGATGGCAGTGCTCTTTATTTAGACCTAAGCTTGCTCCTGGTTTCTTCCCCTAGGGCATGGACTACTACAGCACATCATACTTGGGGTTTCCTTTGAAGACTAGAGATTTCAAAGGCTAAAGAATGCAGTTTTCTGGTGCTTCGAGAGGCATACATTAAACCAAGCAGGCTAATATCTTGGTTTGGTTGCAATTGTGGCTGTATCTGATCTCACTGCTGAAGCTCACTGGGAATGTTGGCTGCTTAACCATCCTCTACATATTGTGTGTGACTTGCATCTGTTTGGCTGTGCAAGGAGAGAGAGAGAGAGAGACAGTATAGATAAATTTAGCCAAAAGTCACAAAGACAAAAGAGAGAGAGAGGTGTGTGTACTGTTTTCACAGTGCACTTTATCTTTTATGCCAACTGTCTTCTGATGGAAAGTATGTCTGTGGGAGTGTTATTTATCAAGGTATTAGTCCTCTTAAAAAGACAGTCAGCATAATTCCTGAGGTTGAAGCTGCTTCAACTGGGCCACAGAGAGAACAAAGACATTTGTGTCCTTCTGAGGTCATTGTCACTATGTTCTCTCTAGGCTTAAGGTGGAAACACCACTTAAAACTGGAACAACTAAGGATTATTTAAGTCTGCTCAACTGAGATAATGGGAGTGTCACCAAAGACATCGTTGGGTGAGCAAAAGATGAAAGGCACTTCGTGGCATCGTGACACAAATCCTGGGACTTATGCGCTTGCATCAGATGTCAGGAAATAAGTATATAGGGACAGGATTTGCATCATGGCGACATTGCACATATGTCATCATTTTTGCAACATTGTGGTTTGCTACAGACACCAGTGATCATCTAGGGCAGAGGTAGGCAACCTTGGCTCTTTTATGATTCGTGGACTTCAGCTCCCAGAATTCCTGAGTCAGCTGACTCAGAAATTCTGGGAGCTGAAGTCCACGAGTCATAAAAGAGCCAAGGTTGCCGACCCCTGATCTAGGGGGAGGTGGCAGGAGAAACAGGTTGTCTGAGCACACTCATACTTGAAGTCCTCAAGTCATAAAAGGGCCAAGTTTGAAGACCCCTGGTGTAGAAGAAGGAGAGGCAGAGCTTGGGATGGAGTCAAGAGAGCAATCATCCTAGAGTCATGATGTTCTCACAAGTGGTTTAAGTCCAGCCCCCTCTTGAATTTCATTAACCAATCTAGTATTGATTTTAGCTCTTATCTACGGCTAATTTAGTGCTAAATGTTAGTTGACTAGATTCTTATGTATAGGCATAAATCAGCTTAACTAGAATGTAACTTGTCCTGATTCTTCATACCTGACAAGAGGGGAGCTATCTTGAAAGAGTTGGACCTTTCTTATAGGCTAAATGCAGTAACTGTATTTATTAACAGTGCTGTAGGACAAGATCATCTTCAAGTGTGTTTGAAAGCAAGGAAATCATTAAGGACATATCATGCATTCCAAAAGGAAAATACTTGCTCTTCACATAAATATTCTGTGCATGAAAAATGCCCGGCTTTTGCAGCTTTGCAGCAAGTGAGAAGTTCCTGGAAAAATCATCCTTTTGAAATCTGGAAATAACATCTTACTTTCTTGGAAAAGCCCCACTGCATCAAATATCATTGAAGAGAAAAAAGTTCCAGGAACAATAAAAAGAAAGAAATGAAAAAAAAAGAGTATAAAACAAAATGACTTTCAAGCATCAGTACTGTTGGTTGTAAAGAAAGTAATTTCTAAACTTTGCAGACTGAACTGATCAAATATTTTCTTTCTTTCTTTCTTTCTTTCTTTCTTTCTTTCTTTCTTTCTTTCTTTCTTTCTTTCTTTCTTTCTTTCTTTCTTTCTTCCTTCCTTCCTTCCTTCCTTCCTTCCTTCCTTCCTTCCTTCCTTCCTTCCTTCCTTTCTTTCTTTCTTTCTTTCTTTCTTTCTTTCTTTCTTTCTTTCTTTCTTTCCTGATTGTTCACGCTTGCACGTAAGGTTTTCTAATTTCATATTTTGAACCAATCCATGAACAGAAATGCTATTTTTTGTTATTAAAAGTAACACCCCAATTTTGCAATGCTTCAAAAATAAATATGAGGAAAAATCTTCAGAAAAAATCATAGATATACTTTATTAAAATAAATTACAAAAATACAATATGAAACATAGTATCTTAAAAATATATCCTAGACAAAATTAAGTTAATGTGAACTGTTTTTTTAAAGAAAACTATATATATGCTAGTACACATTTCTCCAAATTAATATATGTATTTTTTTTTAAAAAAAAGAGGTGATGAATTAAATTTGACATATTCACAAAGTTGGGAGGCTACTTGGAGAGAGCTTTAAAAAAAATGAAAATCTGTGACATTTACAACTGGTTGCAAGCTGGCATTCCTCTTTCCCCTAGAGTTCTTTGGCCAAGTTCATGCATAACAAGGTCACTTAAAGACCAACTGGCTGCATTTGCACAGAACTAAATCTTGGTTAGCTTTTTGTTACTTAGTTAGTATACTGTACAAATCTAATGTCTGACATTGTCAATAGCTTTTAAATAGGTCACAGTTGGAGTCTAACATCTCTCTTTCCCCCTCTCTCTCATCTCTCGCATCTATATCTATCTATCTATCTATCTATCTATCTATCTATCTATCTATCTATCTATCTATCTATCTATCTATCTATCTATCTATCCATCCATCATCTATCTGTCATCTATCTATCATCTATCATCAATATCAAGCTATATGTCTATCTATGTCTGTCTGTCTGTCTATCTATCATCTCTCTCTCGACTATCTATCTATCATCAATATCTGTCTGTCTATCATCTATCTGTCTATCTCTCATCTCTCTCTCATCTCTCATCAATATATATATGCCTATCTATCTATCTATCTATCTATCTATCTATCTATCTATCTATCTATCTATCTATCTATTTTTCCAGTGCTTTTTTTGTAAAAGAAAAAAGTGCTGGAACTCACACATGTCATGCAACCCGCCTTGCCTACCCTACAAGGTTCCATTCAAAAAAGGTGCCGGAACTCTGTTCTGAGCGTTCTATGAGAAAAAAAAGCCCTGCAATTGAGACTGGTGACTCAGTCATTAAGTGAAGCTGTCGCTAAGTGAAATTGCAACTGTGCTTATGATCTTACTTCAGTTTTTCTTTGCTTTCCAGAACTATGAAAGACAAAGAGTAGTCATAAAGTTGCTTTCTCGTCACTGCTGAAACTGCAAATACTTGCTAAACGAGGCAGTGGACTATATATATGTCTCCATCTCTCTATTTATCTCCCTATCTATTTATTTCCCTATCTCTATCTATTTATCTCCCTCTCTCTATCTTCTTCCCTCTTCTCTCTCTCTCTCTCTTTGCCTGCCTATCTATCTATCTATCTATCTATCTATCTATCTATCTATCTATCTATCTATCTATCTATCTATCTATCTATCTATCTATTTTTCCAGTGCTTTTTTTGTAAAAGAAAAAAGTGCCGGAACTCACACATGTCATACAACCCGCCTTGCCTACCTACCCTACAAGGTTCCATTCAAAAAAGGTGCCGGAACTCTGTTCTGAGCGTTCTATGAGAAAAAAAGCCATCTATCTATCTATCTATCTATCTATCTATCTATCTATCTATCTATCTATCTATCTATCTATCTATCTATCTATCTCTTTCCATCTATATCAATCTATCATCTCTCTCTCTTTCTCTATAATCTTCTATCTAATCTCCAATATTTTGACATTCATAGGCTTAATGTTGAAGTAAGATTGAAATAGTAGTTTTCTTACTGGGAGAAAGATTAAATAATAGGGCTTACGGAAAAATAGATGCTGGCATCAAGTTTGGGTTGAAGATTTGATGGGTGAAAAAAGAGACACTCCCCCCTTTCACTTTTCTGTTGATTTGGAGTGATGTTGCCTGTTGCTGTTACTTTGATGTCTTTTCCCCCACAACTCCTGACCTCTAGGGATGAGTCACACAGCCCATCCTGTCCAATAAATTGAGACCGCTAGGTTAGGTAGCCAATAAGATCTGGCTAACTCAAAGGGCAATTTAAATTTAGGATTGACCTGTGGTGCTCTGTTAACAACAGCTCCGTACCAAGAATTATTTTTTATTTTTGTCTGAGAAACGAGTTATTAATTATTTCATCTGCAGAAAAGACGGTGCCAAGTTAATTGAAATGTTGGCAAGCTCCTTATAACCTCTTCTTTTATGCAGCGCCTGTAATTAAAATGCCTGGAAAGCAAATTGCAAGATGGACAATCCAATATTCATAATTTCTTTCACCCCAAGTCATTTAACAATGAGACAAGATCTACAGGGCATATTAAGCCATGATTTCTACAACCATGGTTGGTCAAATAAGCCACAATAGCATTTGTTCAGATAATATTGGAAGTAGAAACTAAGTAACGTTTCTTTAAAATAGAGTCCGCATCCTTTATGGATAAGTGCTTGAGGTTTGCTTGGTAATTCTATTAGATTAAACTGTACAACATATCGCCATTGCTAATCTTTGAGCCAGACTACAAAGCCGGAGATCATGACTTCAAGTCCCACCTTAGCCATGAAAGCCAGCTGGGTGACTTTGGGTCAGTCACTCTCTCTCAGCCCAACCCACCTCACAGGGTTGTTGTTGGGGAGAAATAGAAAGAAGAAGGTGTGTTGGCTATGTTCACCACCTTGAGTTATTTGTAAAAAGCATGACAACGAGATACAAACAAAGAAAACTCAATCGATGTTTAGAAAACAGAAAACAACAAATATTTTTCTATTTCCCAGTCTTGTGGAGAGCTCTGGGATATTGCCCCATCCAAATACCAACCAAGGCCAATGTTGCTTAGCTTCTATACCAGACCAGGTTTTCTCCCATGGCTTCTGCTCTTTATTTATTTATTTATTTTTATTTATTTTAATCCCATTTATATCCCGCCCTTCTCCGAAGACTCAGGGCGGCTTACAAGCTTAGCAGTAGCCTTCATTCTATGTATATGCCTGCTTATTAGGGCTTTCACACCCCTCCCAAGCGGCATTATTACAGAGTCAGCTTAATTGCCCCCAACAATCTGGGTCCTCATTTTACCTACCTCGGAAGGATGGAAGGCTGAGTCAACCTTGAGCCTGGTGGGACTCGAACCTGCACTAATTGCAGGCAGCTGGTGTTACTTAAGGAGGCATTAGCCCACTGCTCCACCAAGGCTCTTATTCGTTCTTCTTAAATAAATCCTCAGGAAAGTTTGCATCTGTTAAAACGGACAGGCAAAATACGAACGTTATCACTGATTCAAAAAGCACAGTCCAGAGTTTTCAACATGCTTAAGCCCAAATGAAATTGGATTGGGGCTTAGTGGGGTGCATAAACTGAGCCTGAAGGTCAAAGTCACCTGGGAAGTTTATGCCGGTCACAGCAGAGTTGTGTAGTGCTTTAAATCCCCTCCCTCCAAGCATACTTTGAAGCATTTGTGGGCAGGCATAATGCACTTTCATAGGGATGCGGTGGCTCAGTGGGTTAGGACGCTGAGCATGTCGATCAGAAGGTCGGCAGTTTGGCGGGTTGAATCCCGAGTGCCGCATAGCAGAGTGAGTGCCTGTTACTAGTCCCAGCTTCTGCCAACCTAGCAGTTCGAAAGCACATAAAAATGCAAGTAGAAAAATAGGGACCACTAACGGTGGGAAGGTAACAGCGTTCCGTGCGCCTTTGGCGTCTAGTCATGCCAGCCAAATGTCCATGGAGACGTCCTCACACAAGCGCTGGCTCTTTGGCTTTGAAACGGAGATGAGCACCGGCCCCTAGAGTCGGAAACGACTAGCACACATGTGCGGGAGAACCTTTACCTTTACCTTATCAGTACTAAAAAGATCTTTGGATAGACAAATCCACACATCAAAATCAAGAAAAGAGGCAGAACAACAGGAAAATATCAATTCTTGTTGCTAAACTAGAGCCTCATTTCCACCCAGGATTCCTGCAAGTGTTCCGAAATTATTATTAATTATATAATTATATTATTTATATTTTCAATTATCATGATGGATAAGTATGTCTTGGTATGCTTTGTACCTTGAAAGGATGTCACAAATATTCAAAAATAAGAAATAAATGTGTTTCTAGAACTCTCTCCCTCAATACAGATTGCCAGGATAAAAGACCATTTTATCTAAATAGACTTCACTTGTAAAAATTAATTTCTATTGTTGTTGTTGTTGTTGTTGCTGCTGCTGCTGCTGTTTGGTGTTGCTACTATTACTACTATTACTATTATTGCTTGACCAATCTCTATTGTTTTTTAATTTTTATTTTCTTCTCTTTGGCTTTGAAACGGAGATGAGCACCGGCCCCTAGAGTCAGAAACGACAAGCACGCATGTGCGGGGGAACCTTTACCTTTACCTTTTATAAAGCACTTTCAGACATCCTTTTATTTTTGGATCTGAAGTACTACACAATCTTATCCAATAACTCTTGTCAAATAATTCAGATATCAACAGGGATTGCCTTGGCATGTCCTAGATCTACTGCAAATCCAACATGATGTGAATTTGACTCTGAAGTGTTAAGTCTTTTTCGGTTCTAAATTTCATGGCAGCCATCTGAGAAATTTTGCAGTTTTTAGCTTGGCGAGATCTGGGGGGTGGGTGGGAATTCTGGGACTTTTGCCCTCATATCTATTTTAATGAGAGTCTCCCTTGAGAACTTTATTATGCTGGGAAAGAAAGAAGAAAGAAAGAGAATAGAGAAGAATATTTATTTATTTATTTTTATTTATTTTAATTCCATTTATATCCCGCCCTTCTCCGAAGACTCAGGGCGGCTTACAAGCTTAGCAGTAGCCTTCATTCTATGTATATGCCTGCTTATTAGGGCTTTCACACACACCCCAAGCGGCATTATTACAAAGTCAGCTTATTGCCCCCAACAATCTGGGTCCTCATTTTACCTACCTCGGAAGGATGGAAGGCTGAGTCAACCTTGAGCCTGGTGGGATGCGAACCTGCACTAATTGCAGGCAGCTGGTGTTACTTAAGGAGGCATTAGCCCACTGCTCCACCAAGGCTCTATTTGTAGCTCAGGATTGAAATGAGGGTCCTTGGTGCTCTCTGAACTTGGCTGTTTTCTTGCAGACATTTCATTATTTATTTATTTATTTTATTTATAATTGAATTTCTATACCGCCCTTCTCCCGAAGGACTCAGGGCGGTGTACAGGGCAGTAAAAGCTTTACATACAAAAGTTAAAATGAAATTAAATTAATTAAGCCCTAACAATAAATAATTAAAAATACCCCAAAGCCTTAGACCAGGCCGGCCTGTTCAAATAAATAGGTTTTCAGATCCCGGCGGAAAGAGCGAAGGTCGGGAGCCATCCGGAGGTCAACCGGTAATTGATTCCAAAGGGCTGGCGCGCCCACAGAGAATGCTCTCCTCCTGGGGGCCGCCAGCCGACACTCTCTGACCGACGGCACCCTAAGGAGGCCCTCTCTGTGGGAGCACACAGGACGAAGGGAAGATGACGCTGGCAGCAGGTGCTCCCATAAGTAATCCCGTAAGTAAAGCCATTTAGGGCTTTATAGGTCATCACCAGCACCTTGAATCTCACCCGGAGGGCAACTGGAAGCCAATGCAGCTCGCGGAGAAGAGGTGTTACATGGGAGTATCGGGAGACCCCCCCATCACAACATAGAACACAGAATGACAGAGCTGAAGGGACCTTGGAGGTCATCTAGTCCAGAGGTCCGCAACCTTTTGGGCACCAGGGGCCGGTTCTGTGGAGACAAGCTACAGTATTGGCTTGGTTCCATTTGGAAACAGGTTGCTTTAATTTGACCTCTCAAAATTGACCCTTCGATTATCAGTTGTTATCAACATTAAGTAACTATAGGGGTAGTCCGGACCCATGCCATTTAGGGCTTTATAGGTCATCACCAGCAACTTGAATCTCACCCAGAGGGCAACTGGAAGCCAATGCAGCTCGCGGAGAAGAGGTGTTACATGGGAGTACCGGGAGATCCGCGCGGCCGCATTACCCAACTAGGTAACATCATCAGTGCTAGAAGGGATAGCAAACCCCACTCTCTACTAGCACTCATGATGTTACCTAGTTTGGGTCATGAAATGTCTGCAAGAAAACAAGCAAGCTCAGAGAGCACCAAATAACCTTCAGAAGGTAGATGAACTCAGTTACATGGACCATGAAGGGACCAGATTAGGGACAGATCATCTTGGAGAAACACTACGTTGTGCTCACTAAAAGACAACACCAACTTGAGAGTCTCATTATTTCTATTTCTCATGAATTATTATTCTCATAATCTCTCAGGGTCTCACACTTAAATTATTCCTGCATACCGAGGTACCTTAAGATACTCTCTTTAAGAAGCGCTTCTGGGAGTGTAGCACTGTAGCACCTGTCTCCAATTTCCTAAAGCCTTGTACAGCTAGCATAAGGTAAGACATGGCTTCTTCAAGAATTTTGGGACTGGTGCTACATTAAAGGTAAAGGTAAAGATTCCCCCGCACATGCGTGCTAGTCGTTTCCAACTCTAGGGGCCGGTGCTCATCTCCGTTTCAAAGCCAAAGAGCCAGCGCTTGTCTGAGGACGTCTCCGTGGTCATGTGGCTGGCATGACTAGACGCCAAAGGCGCATGGAACGCTGTTACCTTCCCACCGTAGTGGTCCCTATTTTTCTACTTGCATTTTTTTTACATGCTTTCGAACTGCTAGGTTGGCAGAAGCTGGGACAAGTAACAGGCGCTCACTCTGCTACGTGGCACTCAGGATTCGACCCACTGCGTCCCTTGATGCTACATTGGCCCTCCCATATTCTTCAGATCCAAAGCACAATTCAGCCCTAACCTGGATGCATAGGTAGACAGGCAGATAAGTAGGCAATGGATGGATGGATGCATTGATGAATGGACAGACAAGAAGATGGAGAAATGGATAGATGGATGGGTGAATGGACAGACTAGGATATGGATAGACAGGTAGAGAAGGAGGTGGATGGATAGATGGATGAAAAGCTTCTTAGAACCCATATAGGACGGGATAGAAGCCTGATAAACAAACAGGGTGACAATGAGATGATTAGAAATATAGCTCAAAAGAAGATCAGATATTTAGCCTTTCCATTGCATCTTTTCATTAAGAAGAGATTGTTGAAACACAGGCATTCAGTTCTGTAATGCTCTGCTTAACATATGCTGCAAAAACTAGTCACACTGTTGTTGCAATCACAGTAACAATAATAGTACATTTGAAAAAAAATTCTGATCGTCATAATTTCAATTTTTATTCCAAGCCTGGATGGAAGGCCAGTACAGTACGCATTTATTTTACCCACGTTACAGATTCGAAGAGTGGGTGAAGGGGATGAATAAGACTTTCCTCTTAAGTTGGAGGATGAAACATGAATGGGGTTGAGTTTTTTCATCTTACACTTTCAGCTGTTACAAAAAAAAATCCCTTGTGGAAGAATGTCTCTCTCTCTCTCTCCCCCCCACCCCATCTCACCTATGCAATGGGGGACTAAAAAAAAGTGTTTTCAAGTAAGCCTCTCTATTTCACACTGCGTAAAATGTTACACAGATGGTGCTGGGCCTTCAGCCAAACTGGTTATAGCTCAGTTCCCTTTGGCGGTTGCTGGCAGGAGACTTTCAAAATGGCGTTCGCCTCCTCTTACGTTCTGTTCCTTTTCTCTTCACCTCAGGTACTTTTTTGGCTTAAGATGCCTGACATAATTAGCAATGGTTGTTTCCTTCCTAATGGGCAGTTCTAATTATTATTTTCTTAACAAGTCTCCCTCATTTTCTGCAAACCCTTCCTCCCTCCCTCCCTCCCTCCCACCCTCCCATCCTACTTCCCTACCTCAAGATCCATTGCCAAAGAAAAATTATACATTGTTGGATAATTAACAGATCATTTCTTATCATTAAAGGGGCAAAAAAAACCCTTCAGCTGTTGGTAATGGAAATATATTCAGAAGAAATACTTCCTTTTTTTTAGCTAACGGAGAAAATAAATTGGGCACTTTAGCGTTCCACTTTATTTTGCATCGTCACCTCTGAATACTAGATACACCAAAACTGAGGCCAACTGGTTCTTGATGTTTAGCATGACAGCAGGCTTCAGCATTACCCTAACTAGCGTTTAGATCCCTGGTTCTGGGAACTTTCCCTCTGGCTGGGGAATTCTGGGAATTAAAGTCCACATATCTTAAAATAGCTAACTCCCCTCTAAGCCAAGTGATGTTGTGGTTGAGAGTTGAACATCCTAGCAAAATATACTGCTCAAAAAAATAAAGGGAACACAGGATAAGACATCCTACTATTAAATACAGTACATTGTGTTGTTTAAGTGTTCCCTTTATTTTTTTTGAGCAGTATATATTCCCATTTAACGTTTAAAAAGGACAGAAGATAAAGTTAAAGGATGGAGCAGATAATTGCCAGAGACAGGAACCTATAAATGCATTAGTGCCTCCGTTCCTATTTCTGTTGTGTTTTTGTCCCTCTGTTCAGCAGGAAAAGGATGGAACAGCGGTTTGGTTCATCTGCTCTGCCTGTCTCCTCATAGCAGAGCTGCTAAATTATTGGACATTAGAGAAACAGGTATGCATTAATAGATAGATATGAAGAAAGATAGAAGCAAGTTCCCAGAGTGCTGAAATTTAAACTGAGCAGGGACTGGAAAAGCAGCTCTTTGTAATTAAAACATAAAGATCTTTTATGACTGGAAATACATGGGGGAAATAGAGGAAGGCCTGATGGGAAAGCAAAGGTAGCGAGATTGTAAAATGTAGAAGGAGGGAGGGAGAGGGAGGGAAGGAGGGAGGGAAAGAGAGAGAGAGAGAGAGAGAGAGAGAGAGAGAGAGAGAGAGAGAGAGAGAGAGAGAGAGAAAACTCTGCCTACATCCATAAACTTCAAAACTGATAAAGAACATCCCTCTTGAGCCTGTTACAAAACATCAGGAATGTAAATTTCTTCCTATCTATATAAAACAATTTTCACTGCCAATCCTTGGCTCTATAGAATCAGAGTTCTTCATGAAAGGTCAGATTCCATATTTTGGAAGTATAATTCAGCATTGCATCTACATCGTTAATGACTATATAGATAGTCCTTGACTAACAATTGTTCATTTAGTTATAATGGCACTGGGGAAAAAAGTAACTTATGACCATTTTTCACACTTAGGAGCATTGTAGGATCCCCATGGTCATGTGATCAAAATTTAGACAGCCCACTGGCTCACATTCAGATGATCCACTGGCTCCTATTTATGATGGTTGCAGTGTCTCAGGGTCATATGGTCAACTTTTGCGATCTTCTGACGAGCAACGTCAGAGTTACTTAACCACTGTGTTACTAACTTAACAACTGCACTGATTCATTTAACAACTATAGCAACAGAGGCTGTAAAATGGAGCAAAATTCACTTAACAACTGTCTTGCTTAGCAATGGAAATTTTGGGCCCATTTTTGGTCATAAGGTAAGGACTATCTGTACTCCCCCCCCCCCAAGGCTATATTAAGTAAAACTCAGAACATAGCCTCTGAAAATCCTGTCATGGTTCCGACAGATGAAACTCTTCAAAAGAATTTCGAGGCATTGTTTGCCTTAAAGCAGACATGTCAAACACAAGGCCCGGGGGCCGGATTCGGCCCACGAAGTGGTTTCATGTGGCCCGCGAAGCCATCCTGGAAACAGTGAGGGAACGGCCCCCACTGCCTTGGCCCTGGCCCAGAGACCCTCCATCTGCCAGAGACCCTCAGATCTGTCCCACTCCTGCCCAGGCCCCCATAGGCCCCCTTGATGCGAACGATGCAGAGCTGGCCACGCCCACCCAGTAGGCCATACGCACTCTAGCCACGCCCACCCAGTAGGCCATGCCCACCAAGGCCACACCCACCCGGCCCCCTGTGGGCAACCGCAATGCTGATGCGGCCCTCAATGAAATTGAGTTTGACACCCCAGCCTTAAAGAATCTTATATTCAAGAAACCAGGCAGGTTCAGAAGTCAAGACTACCTCAAAGGCTCAACTACTCAATCCATCTTCAGATTAAGATTATATCACACATTCAGATAAATTGGATTAATGTATTGGTGCAATGGTTTAGAATGCAGTACTGCAGGTAAATTCTGCCCAGTGTCAGAAGTTCGATCCTGACGGGGCTCAAAGTTGATTCAGCCTTCCATCTGTGGGAAGTCAGCCCCCAGAGAAGGAAATATTAAAAGGGCAGAAAAATATATTTCCTCAAAGGATCTTAAAGAGGCAGAAAAGCATGCCCAGTTTTTCTTAATAGCCTCAGGCCTCCCTCCCTCAAGCAGAAACCAGCTCTATAGAAATGCAGATGTAAATAATCCAGGAAGGTTGGAGGCCCCCAGCTAGAAGCTTAGGAAGACAAAGACACCTAAAATCTACATATCCCACCCAAAGTCTAAGACAGGACGTAATAGGATTAACCCACAGATGCCAAAGGGCACAGCCAGACTCAGGTCAGAATACTTGACACAGGAAATAGCCTCAAACAGGAACAGGAAACAACTCCAAACAAAAGGCTCAAGATGGTATAAAAACCCACTCCCTACATGTGCTCAGCCCTTTTTTTCTCTTTTCTCCAGAGCCATCTTCCTATCTGGCTTTTCTCTTCAATAAACTGCAACCTTCTTTCTAAAGCAGTCGCCATGTTGTTTATCCCCGTCTTGGACTGAACCCTGATGAAGGCTTTTCTTTCAACAGATCCTTCGAGGTTGGTAAAAATTAGGACCCAGATTGTTGGGGGCAATCAGTTGACTCTGAAAACTGCTTAGAGAGGGCTGAAAGCATTATGGAGCAGTATATAAGTCTAAGTGCTATTGCTATTACTCCAAATTTAATCATTTAGTTATCAATTAGCAAATATATGTGGTGACTTTCCAAACTAGGAAAGCCGTTCCTGGTTGTTATAAGCTGATTCAGTATTTGCTAAGATTTTAAAGGGGTCACACAATTACCCTCTAATTGAGCCCAAAGGAGATAGTATATATATATATATATAAATGAAAACCTCATCATACAGAAATAAAATGAAATCCAGTGATAAAAGTGAACATCTAATAAATTAAAACTATTAGAAGACAACCTCAATTTAGCCAGAGATTCAAGGATTCTTGGCCTTCCATAAAAATTTCTCAATAATTTATCTATTGGTGCGAAACATCTAATAGGAATTAACACTGGAATCCCTCTTAAAATATACAGAAATAGATGTAATATTCATTTTAATTACAGTAATCTTTCCCTTGAGACTCTATGGCAATTTTAACCACTGAATTATATCCACTATAATCATGTCTCTATATTAAGACATATTTAATTCAACCTATTGTAATATAAGAAAATATAGTCCCAAATATTTTATATAATCTGTAAAAATTACAAGTTTCTTACATTAGTCTATAGAAACATTTGATCCTAAAGGAAGCAAATTAGATTAATTGCATAGTTTAAATCAGACTGTTTTACAGCTTCACAAAGCATCGGTAATTACATTAAATAATTATCTAAAACAGCCAAAATATCTTCTTTTAAATATTCAAGAAACAAATTAAAAATTTAAAGGGACAAAGAACATCCTTGAACGCATAGCTTAATAAGTACAAATTCATACGGGATAACTTTGATGACAAGGTGAAGACAACACAATGAAATTCAGTGAAGAAAAGAGAACAAAAATATTTTTTTTAAAACAAAAACTTCAAAAACTTGATCTGAACCATATCAAAGGCCTTTTCATCCTCTAATGAGATTAAAACAGGCAACTCCAATTTATCAGTAGCTATGGTCACCTAATGACTATTGTCAGATGCCTGTCTATTTTTTATTAATTGAGTCAAAATTGGATAAATTATTAATGGTATATTGGAACCTACATTAAGCAACGATATTGAGGTATAACTTGCACATCCCAGGAGAACTTTTCTCTGGCATCCTTAAGGTGGGCCTGATAAAAATGAGGAGGAAGTTTAGTTAAAGTTGTACGATTCATTCTAATCCTCTAATAATGTAAAATAGCAATGATTGAAATTCAAATTAGAAAGCCATCAGGACTGAGGGCTTTTTCCAGTTTCATACTTTTTAAAAATTGTTTTTAGCCAGATAGGTGGCAAAATAAATCTAATAAATAAATAAAATATTTTTGTTGTTGTTGTGCATAGACATTGGCCAAGTTATCTCGTGTTCTTCCTAGAATGACCCATTTTTCCTGTTTTGTTTCCAGGTTAGAAGTCATCCGTCTTTTTGATTTGAATATAAATAAAATTAATATGCATAGAATTTTATGTTTTTTTAAAAATTGCCCTTCAGGTCCCAAATATTTATACATTCTTCTTTTCCTCCCCTGCTCCCCAAATGGCCTCCATATATGTTCCATATAGTTCAGTTGGCCCCCCCAAATGGCCTCCATATATGTTCCATATAGTTCAATTGGCAGTAATGATTTTAACTACAGAGAACTCCTCATCAGAACAGGGAAATGTGTGTGTGTGTGTGTGTGTGTGTGTGTGTGTGTGTGTGTGTGAGAGAGAGAGAGAGAGAGAGAGAGAGAGAGAGAGAGAGAGAGATTCAAAATGTTTATTTTATTTGTTAAATTTACTTGCAGTCTATCTCACCATGGGGCTATTCCAGGCAGCTTACAACAGTAAAAACAGAGAAATGAAAGGAAGTGTAAACGTAACATAGCAAAACGCTGAAACAATAAAATAAAAAAGTAAAATATGCTCCAATGAGGATGCAGTATCAGTCAGATGCATCTTCCTCTGAAATTTCATGGGTGTCCTTGTAGCTGATATGCAATCCGAGGAAAGGTTTTTGTTTGGATCCAGATGTTCCCAACTGGTCCTCGGGAAGTGTCCTTCAAGTTGCATTTCACCTTTCGAAATACAGATGTCTTAAAGGTGGCTTGGTGTTTCAACTTGGTTAATGCATTTCAACCAAATGGTTGGAATTGACTTGCTGAGTGTGATTCTACTGTCTGAAGAGTGAAAAAAAAATAAATCAGAAGGATTTGGATGAGGATAAGTTATCTGGTGATGTGAATAGGTACAAATCCCTATCAATGAATAGTGAGGCCAAAATGCTAGCTTCCCCCTATCCTAAATAAAACCAAAAATAACCTGGGGGCAAGTAAGAATAAAGGCCTGTATGAGGGGTGGGTCCAAATTCTACTTTGGCCGACCAAAACCAGTTCTCCCGATGAATATATGTCCTATTCATCTACATGGATCTTTGTGAGTAATGCTGTAATTTTATGCCTAAATTTATTTGTTGTAGAAGAGCAGGAAGAGCTGAGGGGGTGGAGTTAAATGTGCCATCAGCTTAGAGTCCTTACATTACCACCAATGATCTAAGTCCACTCCCCATGAATTCTGTTGTCCCTTATCTAGTGCCAATTTAAAGCTGACCATTAATTGACTAAATTCTTCTGTATTAGCTGGAATAAATCTTACTGTGCTGCAAATAATAATAATAAAGTTGGAAGGGACCTTGGAGATCATCTAGTCCAACCCCCTGCTCAGGCAGGAAACCCTATACCATTTCAGACAAATGGCTGTCCAGTCTCTTCTTAAAAACTTCCAATGTTGGAGCATTCACAGCTTCTGGAGGCAGGTTGTTCCACTGGTTAATTGTTCTAACTGTCAGGAAATTTCTCCTTAGTTCTAGGTTGCTTCTTTCCTTGATTCAGTGCAGGGATTCAAATATGTGAACAACCAGTTCTCTGTGTGGATGTCACTTCCAGAAGTCCATTCTTGGCCTGGGCAACAAAAAATTAGCTACTGGTTCTGCTGAAGTGATGCGAACCGGCTGAATCCCACCACTGCCTTGATTAGTTTCCATCCGTTGCTTCTTGTCCTGCCTTCAGGTGCTTTGGAGAATAGCTTGACTCCCTCTTCTTTGGGGCAGCCCCTGAGATACTGGAAGGCTGCTATCATGCCACCTCTAGTCCTTCTCTTCATTAAATTAGACATACCCAATTCCAGCAACTGTTCCTTGTTTGTTTTAGCCTCCAGCCCCCTAATCATCTTTGTTGCTCTTCTCTGTACCCTTTCTAGAGTCTCAACATCTTTTTTACATCGTGGTGACCAAAACTGGATGCCGTATTCCAAGTGTGGCCTTACCAAGGCATTGTAAAGTGGTATTAACACTTCACATGATCTTAATGTACGGTCCTGATTCTTTTTGATCCTGATACTTGGTGGCCCATGAAGTATGAAAAGTGTGGCCTAAAATCCACCCATCCTTATTCAGGGATGGCAAACCTGTTTATCGTTTGCTAGTGGAAAAGTAATTGCTATTTTTCATCAGCCACAAGTTGAGAAGAACACAACGCTTTTTGGTGCTGAATTCACAGATGTTCATAGGACCAGAAAGAACTGGAACAAGAATCCCACCTAAGAAATACAGGCTTTAATTTCCATCTGAAATAACTTTTTTTTTAAAAAATAATAATAATGTTCTTTCCTTTTGGGTCAGTGTTCCTACTTACCCAGTGGTCATCTTTCATAGTTGTTAAGAATTCTCATTTCAATCGGCAGATAAAGATTGTTTTGTTAAAATTGGCATTATCAGGGTTCCCCTGGCATTCTACCACCGGTTGAGACTTTAGGGGTTGGAGGCAGTTAGTGGAATGAGAAGAAATCCAAAGAAATCATTATATTATGTTGAAGCGAACAGACTTTTCCCCCCTTAGCAACTAAAAATGAAACGTATATATTTTGCATAATGAAACAGGTAACAAACTGGGCCATCATGTCTGTTAATGAGCTTCCTGTAACGCCAGAATTCACGGACATGGGGAGTGTGTAAGAAGCCCTGGAAATCACAACTGATCATATATTTATGTACATATCAGACAATTTTAATCAAATTCTTCTTTGGAAACCTCGCATACATTCTAGTCACCAGAATAGTTTGATTTCAGTGGGTGAAGGGAGAGACAAGGTATGGGAAGGTAAGAAAGACACACAAAGTTAAGAAACGAAGGCTTGCTTTAAATTAATTCATTTGTACCTAGAAGATGGTATTAAACTGGGGAGATCAGCCAGCTGTTGAAATAGGTTAGAAATGTCCATAGGTTAACTTTCCACCGTGGGGGGGAAAAAAGAAAGCTGTGTGTTGAAACTTCCCATCCAGTTTTTCATGCAACCATTTCACACCCCTCTCTGTCGCAGTATTTCTCAACATTAGCAGCTTGGAGGTATGTGGACTTCAACTCCCAGAAATCCCTAGGCAGCATGGTGCTAATGGCCTAGATTTGAAGTTCTGATGGCTAGGATCAGGGTTCCCCTGCAGTCATGTGACTGCATTTTGGGCACTTGGCAACTGGTCATTTGCAGCATCCCGGGATCACATGACCATAATTTACAACTTTTTTTGCTGGAAACTGGTCTTTACTTCTGATTTCCAACAAAAACACCCCATAAACTGTAAAGTCACGTGCTTCACATAGAGACGGACACAGAGCTGGGGTAAAGATGAGTTTATTCTGAACAGAACGAACTGGGGAAACAGGGAAGCCTGGTGTCTATTTATACCTGCCCAGGTGGATGGCATCCAATCAGTTCAAACCTGTGCTTCCTGCCAGTGCAGGTGACAATGGGTGTAGATCCTGGCTTCCCACCAGGCTGACCATGCCTGGGGCTGTCAACAGCTTAACTCATTAGGCTTATCCTAATCCAGAGCTGTCCAACCCCTCTGCTGATCTGCACCATCAGCCTCCTGCTGTGCTGTCCCTTTGTGTATGCTGGGAGGCATACACTGCATAAACCACAAAGGGTTTGCTTAAAGACTGGCATTCCATGGTGCACTGCAATCACCGCGTTCGCTTACTGACTGTCACAAAAAAGGGTTCTAAAATCAGGTGTAGTCATTTTATGACTTGCTTTATGACCCTCATGACTTAAGACCATAACTGCAGGCTCGGGTTATGGCTATACATCAAGGATGCCTACATATTTAGCTGTTGATCTAAGAAACCAAAAGGCAAAAGCTTTCTATTATTTCAATAACGTCTTTGTCATTGCTTTGCTGTATCTGTTGTAAATAGTTTGGTCTTTATATTTAATTTTAGTCCCATTTTTTCAATGTACTCCTTGATAGGTTCATTATAACTATAAATAACATTATTAAATATTGTTATGTACATTTAGCATACATATCATTATTAAATAATTCTATACAGAGTACAGAAGATCAGAGTTGGATGGGGCCTTGGAGGTCTTCTAGTCCAACTCCCTGCTCAAGCAGCAGACCCTATACCAGGGGTAGGCAAACTCGGCTCTTTTATGACTCATGGACTTCAACTCCCAGAATTCCTGAGTTAGTATGCTGACTCAGGAATTCTGGGAGTTGAAGTCCATGAGTCATAAAAGAGCCGAGGTTGCCTACCTCTGCCCTATACCATTCTGGGCCATTTAATATATAATTATCATTCTATTACATCGAATTCAGTCTAAATTAAGGCTTTCTGATGGTAAGAACTGTCCACCAGTGGAGTAGGCTATCTCATGAAATCATGCATTCCCGTTTGCTGGAGGTCTTCAAACAGAACTTAGATATCTATCTCCAAAATCCTTCTGCAGATCCTGTACTGAGGAGGATGTTGGATTAGATGACCGCAGGGAACTCTTCTGTGACTTTATGCTTTCATATCCAAAAATGTCGCGTTTCAGTTTGAAACAACTGGTCCTTCAGAACTTCCAAGGGTGGACCTTACCCTTACGGGTCCATCCACCTATAGGATAATTTTGTTGCAAATCAGCAGTTAATATACTTCTTTTAATAATGGTATTATGTATGGCAAGAAGCGGACATGTCACACAATAGGGCAGACATGTCAAACACAAGCCCCGGGGGCCAGATCCGGCCCGCAAAGTGGTTTCATGTGACCCGCGAAGCCATCCTGGAAACAGTGAGGGAACGGCCCCCACTGCCTTGGCCCTGGCCCAGAGACCCTCCTTCTGCCAGAGACCCTCAGATCTGTCCCACTCCTGCCCAGGCCCCCATAGGCACCCTTGATGGGAACGATTTAGAGCTGGCCACATCCACCCAGTAGGCCATGCGCACTCTAGCCACGCCCACCCAGTAGGCCACGCCCACCCAGGCCATACCCACCCGGCCCCCTGAGGGCAACCGCAATGCTGATGCGGCCCTCAATGAAATTGAGTTTGACACCCCTGAGCTACATTATCTAGCATTTTTGTACATTGTTATGACAAACAGAAGCATTTTTCAATAGTTTTCCCCTTATCTTTTAAAAGCATGAATGAACTGCCTTTAAAAAATGTCTGAAGTCTGAGTATTGAAGGATACCTTTCAATTCATGGCTTCGTTTGAAGATGTAAAATTAGGTAAATCCATATTCAAAGGCAGAGTAACTTACCTCTACTCTATCCTTGGTGCTACTCAAGAACTCAAGTGAAGCGTAGTCCAACTCAACAAGATTCTGGAGCATAGGCCAGTAACTGGAAAGAACTGTAGCTGCAGCGTTATTAAGGCTAAATTGCTCAGCTATAATCAGGATGGATGACAATTAGGAGCGGGATACCCACCCAGCCATAGCAAAGAACTTTTTTTGAAGCGTCTCCAAGTTTCATGAAGAATTAAGAAGCTCAGGAGACACACATCCACCTGCCCTTCTCTTTGCTTGTCCCTAACATGGTCTGATGTTTCCACTTTACGGTGACCAGCCCATCCCACAAGCTTCTTTGCTTCACTCTTTGCTTTCTGAAGGTAGGTGTGAAAACTAGAAATGGTAGTTGTGCCAGCTGATTTGCACCAACTTGAATGAATAATCCACAAAGATAGAAAGACTAGGAACCAAGTCCTCTGAGGACCTCGGACTTCAGAGTCAGGAGTGCTTTTGAACGACTTATGTCTTCGGCTTGTTCATTATTCATTGCTGATATATGCTTGGTGTTCTTATTCCATGACCAGCCAGAGGTCCTTGGGGACTGCGGAGATCTGAGAGTTATTGTTGAAAAGAGGAAAAAGGAAAGTCATCTAAGTGCAATCCAGACCTCCAGACTGCAGCGTTAGGTGCTGTTGTTTAGAGGGAGGCAAAGAACAAGCGCCGCGCATTCCTTTGTTTTCTTTCAGAACAGTCTTTCTTTTTTTTTTTAGCACCGTGAAATTAAATATCCTAGGGATATGGAGCCGTATCATCAAAGAGCTTCAGAAATTCGTGCGTTGAGAGAAACCAGCCCAAACTATCAAAGCCATTTCATCCGGAGACATAAGAGAGTGGTTCCACTCCTTCCTGGGTTGGCTTCAAAAGACACAACGCCTTCAATGGGCAGAAGTCCAGCACGGGCTTGAAATGTTTCAGTGGGCTAGGAAGTTTGAGTTCTTCGTTTCAGGGAGTCTCAGCTGCAAGGAACCGATGCCGAATGGATACCCTGTTTTTAGTTTGCAAAATCCAAATCTTCTTCCCAATCCGATCTTTCTAAGGTCTAGGTTTTGAAGTCCCACCACTTTGCCTTTGCCACCTTGCCCATCCGAAGTGGCAGTTAGAAACTGGCCCAAAGTAGTCCAAAAGAGATTAAGCAAAAATTCTTACGGAATGACGGAATGACAGAGCTGGAAGGGACCTTGGAGGACATCTAGTCCAACCCACTGCTCAGGCAGGAGACCCTATACCAGGAGTCTTCAAACTTGGCCCTTTTATGACTTGCGAACTTCAACTCCCAGATTTCCTCAGCCTGCCATGCTGGCTGAGGAATTCTGGGAGTTGAAGTCCACAAGTCATAAAAGGGCCAAGTTTGAAGACCCCTTCCCTAGACTGTACCATTCCAGAGAAATGGCTGTCCAATTTTTTATTTTTTTATTTTAAAAACCCTCCACTGAGGCTTAATGACCATGGATTTGGTTAACGGCCACCATGATTCACTTCAGGACAGCCACAAAAAATAGTCATAAAATCAGGTTGCTCCCATGACCAACCCATTTTACGACCGCCCTGAGTTACTAGTGTGGTGGGCAGACTCCAGTATGGTTGTAACTGATGAACTATCTGCTCTGCTGCTTGCACAGCCTCTTTCAGAAGAGACGCAAAGCAGTGTCAATTACTGCTTGACCCAATCCCGTCACATCACAGGAAACCTTAATAAATCGCAGGGGACAAGGATCCATCCAAAAAGGGATGGAGCTCACACTGTGTTATCCCACTGTCCACTTCCTCAGGACTCACAGACTCAAACTGGCTCCAGATGACTGCACAAGCTCAACACCCCATTTGGCTCAACTGGCCCTGTCTATTAAAGTCCCAGTTGGCTCTGACTGGGAGAGTTTTATTTGATAAATACCCTTAGAATCTTTCCAAGACTTAATCCCAGGGCTCTGGAACATAGAGAGGGTGGAGACTCTGTAGACCATGGAGAAAATCTAAGGTTTTAAGATTTCTGATATCTCAATTAAAGGTAGTCCTCGATTTACGATCACAATGGAGCCCAAAAATTTCTGTGGCTAAGTGAGACATTTGTTAAGGGAGCTTTGCCCCGTTGTACTACCTTTCTCGCCACACTTGTTAAGTGAATCGCTGCAGTTGATAAGTTAGTAACCTGGTTGTTGAGTGGATCTGGCTTCCCCATGGACTTTGCTTGTCAGAAAGTCCCAAAAGGGGAAATCACAAAACGCCAGGACACTGCAACCGGTGTTAAATATGAACCGGTTGCCAAGCGTTTGAATTTCGATCGTGTGACCGTGGGAATGCTGCAAGGGTCATAGGTGTGAAAATGGTCATAAGTCGCTTTTTTCATTGCCATTGTAACTTTGAACGGACACTAAGCGAACCGCTGTAAGTTGTAAGGACTACCTGTACAATGACCAAATGGGAGGGTGAGAGGAAGCGCTTTGCACAGAGAAGGAGAAGATAGCATGGACTAGATAAGGAAATCCTTTCTTTTTGACAGAAGGCATTTCAGATCTGCTGATCTATGGATCTAAAGACAAGAGCTGGATGGGTTGTTCTTGTTGTTAGTTGCGAAGTCGTGTCCAACCCATCGCGACCCTATGGACAATGTTCCTCCAGGCCTTCCTGTCCTCTACCATCTTCTGGAGTCCATTTAAGCTCACGCCTACTGCTTCAGTGACTCCATCCAGCCACCTCATTCTCTGTCGTCCCCTTCTTCTATTGCCCTCAATCTTTCCCAGCATTAGGCTCTTCTCCAGCGAGTCCTTCCTTCTCATTAAGGGGGCCAAAGTATTTGAGTTTCAACTTCAGGATATGGCCTTCTAAAGAGCAGTCAGGGTTGATCTCCTCTAGGACTGACCGGTTTGATCACCTTGCAGTCCAAGGGACTCGCAGGAGTCTTCTCCAGCACCATAGTTCAAAGGCTTCAATTCTTTGGCGCTCAGCCTTTCTTATGGTCCAGCTTTCACTGCCATACATTGCAACTGGGAAGACCATAGCCTTGACTATACGCACTTTTGTTGACAGGGTGATGTCTCTGCTTTTTAGTGTGCTGTCTAGATTTGCCATGGCTTTCCTCCCCAGGAGCAAGCGTCTTTTAATTTCTTGGCTACAGTCCCCATCTGCAGTGATCTTGGAGCCCAGGAAAATAAAATCTGTCACTACCTCCATTTCTTCCCCATCTATTTGCCAGGAATTGAGAGGGCCAGATGCCATGATCTTGGTTTTCTTAATGTTTAGTTTCAACCCAAGTTACTGGATGGGTTACTGGAGGTTTATTGAATTATGCCTTTAGATTGTTCTGATCGGCCTCATTATAGGTCGCCCTTGACCTTCAACCTTTCATTCGGTGACTGTTGAAAGTTACAACGGCATTGAAAAAAGTGACATATAACCGTTTTTCCTACTTACGACTGTTGCAACATCCGCATGGTAAAGTGATAAAATTTGGAGGCTTGGCAACTGACATCTATGTATGACGGTTGAACTGTCCTGCAGTCATGTGATCACTGACCCTGGAACACTGACATGATAGCAGTGTCCCAATAACTAAGAGGGTGCCCCAAAGAAGAGGGGGGGGTCAACCTCTTCTCCAAAGCACCTGAAGGCAGGACAAGAAGCAACGGATTAAGTAATTAGTGCATGTATTTAAGTTTCAGAGTATGATGAAAGAAAGAAAAAAGTCCTTAAGAAAAGTCTTCTCTGTGGTGTTTTTCTATCAGAAATCACACTGTCAATATTCTAGTTTTGATTTTCCCAGAGGACTGGAGGTATGCCTATGTAGATTCTCATACTTCGAATACAGCATCCAGTTTTGGTCACCACAATGTAAAAAAGATGTTGAGACTCTAGAAAGAGTACAGAGAAGAGCAACAAAGATGATCAGGGGACTGGAGGCTAAAACATATAGGGAACAGTTGCTGGAATTGGGTATGTCTAGTTTAAGGAAGAAAAGGACGAGGGGAGAGATGATAGCAGTCTTCCAATATCTCAAGGGCTGCCCCAAAGAAGAGGGAGCCAAGCTATTCTCCAAAGCGCCTGAAGGCAGGACAAGAAGCAACGGATGGAAACTAGTCAAGGAGAGAAGCAACCTAGAAGTAAGGAGGAATTTCCTGACAGTGAGAACAATTAATCAATGGGCACTCAACTGTGGT
Organism: Vipera ursinii; assembly: GCF_947247035.1. Classification (NCBI taxonomy): domain Eukaryota; kingdom Metazoa; phylum Chordata; class Lepidosauria; order Squamata; family Viperidae; genus Vipera; species Vipera ursinii. Next base: position 81,975,135 of record NC_139515.1, on the reverse strand, counting down.
CGTAAGTTGAGCACCCTCTGTATGACGCACCATTCTCCAAACGGTGTGTATTTTTCTCCAAATAGTGCACACTGTTCTTCCAAATGGCAGGGATCATTCTGACGATGCTTCAGAAGGCTTTGGAGACCTTGCAAGGATGCCACATTCATCTTTCTCCAAGTGATGTGCCACAGTCAGATGCGTATGAGAAGCTGTGAAATAAAGAAGAACTAAGGAGGAATTTCCTGATGGTTAGAACAATTAAACAGTGGAACGACTTGCCTCGAGAAGTTGTGGGTGCTCCATCACTGGAGGTTTTTAAGAAGAGACTGGCCAGCCATTTGTCTGAAACAGTATAGGGTTTCCTGCTTGAGCAGGGGGTTGGACTAGAACAGGGCTTTTCAACCTTTTCACCCATTGTACCACTTTTAGGATATGGCAACATCCGGGTACCACCAGTCGCCTAGCAAGGGGTCAAAAACCTGATGACCAAAAAAAAAAAAAAAAGGAAAAAAGTGATGAAGTACAGGTAGTCCTCAATTTACAACAGTTTGCTTAGTGACTGTTCGAAGTTACAATGGCACTGAAAAAAGTGCCCCCCCCAAGCCACAGCCGAGCAAGACACCTGCCTGCCTGCCTGGTGCCGCTCTTCCTCCTGTCCGAGGTTTTCATTGTCGTGAGCATTTCTGTTGAGGATTGGTAGTGGGGGTGGGGGGGTGTTTGATTTTTATTCCCCCCCATCTGCTGGGTGGTTGCCACAGGTTTTGGTCACTTCACATGACCCTGGGACACTGTGACCATCATAAATATGAATCAGTTGCCAAGCATCTGAATGTAAATTGCAAGACCCTGGAGATGCTGCAACATTCCAGCTGATTGGTGCTTCTTCTGGGCTCAGAAGCGCCAGGATCAGTGCCGAGCTCCAGCTGGAGCCTGGCACTGATCCTGGTGCTTCCACTGAGCCCTGGCAGCCCCAAAGAAGCACGGATCCTGGTGCTTCCACTGAACCCAGACAGCCCTGCAGCTCCGGCCATCTCTTGCTCAGGCTTGTGCGGTGCTGCCACCGGTTCAGCTCATTCCCCTCCCCCACTGCCACTTTTCTAGGATGGCCGCGTACCACCTGATAGGTGCCAACGTACCACAGGTGGTACCTGTACCACTGGTGGAAAAGCCCTGGACTAGAAGACCTCCAAGGTCCCTTCCAACTCTGTTATTCTGTTATTCCACTCTGATCATCTTTTGAGACTTTCTGGCAAGCAAAGTCGATGGGGAAGCCAGATTCACTTAACAACTGCGTTACTAATTTACTTAACAACTGTAGGAATAAAGGTCGCAAAATGGGGGCAAAACACCCTTAACAAATATCTTGCTTAGCAATGGCAATTTTGGGGTCAGTTGTGGTCGTACGTCAAGGACTACCTGTAGTTATTTTAACCCCCGTGACCCAGCCTCTTCAAAAGCCAAGGAACTCTGCTGGTGCTGTATGAGTTATTCCAAACAGAAGGCAAGACACATTCACATCGTCGCATCCCAAGGCTAGCTACTGTAGCACAACACCGTTCAGCCAGTGCTGTGATATTGATTTTATTAAAAATGGTTTAAGATTTGTAAATGTCACTGGAACTTAGCAAAACGAAGGCTATTAAATCCTTCTGGTGATGGGGAAAACTAACAAAGGGATTTGCAGCGGTTTCTGTAATTAATTGCTCTGTCATGATTTATATTAACTTACAGTATGACTCCATTAGCCCTGGACCTGTCATCTCAACTCAAGGAACCACCAAGTAATCACTACCATATTAAAGAATAAATTAGTTTTTGGCTGGGAGCCTAGCTGCGGAATGTTTCATTTGTGTCTGCCGTAGACATATGTACCTAATAAAAGTTGGGAAGGATGAGTTAAAGACCTGCTACACCCACATTCAATTGCCTGTGTTTTCAAGTTAGCGTGATTGGCGTCGCTCATTAGCACTAACGAATCACTTTACATCAATTTCATGTCTCAAGTGTTTTTTTCCTCCTTTCTGAGAAGGTATTTAGATGTTCTACGACAAAGTCAAAGACAAAAGAAATAAGCAATTTCCCCCCCCAAAAAAAAAATCTTCCCTCAGCCCCTGGAGTTTTCTTTCTCTCTCACTTTTATGTTTTGCGGCCTGTGGTTGTAGTAATAACTTCATCTGGTTTTGGTTAACACTTCATTATCCTGGGCTTGGATAAATTATCCTTTTGGTTGCTTTCCATTCTCAGACACGTGGGGAAGTCAAGGTCTTAGCTGCTACTTAGGGCTGATTATAAGATTTGAAAGATTCTATTAAGAGGTCCGTGACTTTTGATTCTTTGGAGCCGTGGAAGTGGTCGTGACTAGTGATGGTATTTACATGATTGTGCTCTACTCCATGTCGTCGGGAGCTGTCGCTACTGTTTCTTTGGAAGAACAAGTCTTGAGGGTACTCTGTGAGTTTCCCTAATGACCATTCAGAAGGAAAGCAGTTTCCACCATTAATGACAGCCTTTAAAAGAGCGCAGAGAAGAGCAATGGGAATGGTTAGGGGACTGGAGGCTAAAACATATGAAGAATGGTTACAGGAATTAGGTAGTCTAGGGGTAGGCAACCTTGGCTTTTTTATGACTCATGGACTTCAACTCCCAGAATTCCTGATCCAGCCATGCTGAGGGGACAGGGAGAGGTTTCCATGCTGAGCTATGTTGGCTCAGGAATTCTGGGAGCTGAAGCCCACGAGTCATAAAAGAGCCAAGGTTGCCTACTCCTGGCCTAGGCCTAGACCGCTTTATGACTCGTGGACTTCAACTCCCAGAATTTCTGAGCCAGCCAAGCTGAAGGGAAAGGGAGAGGTTTCCAAGCTGAGCCATGGTGGCTCAGGAATTCTGGGAGTTGAAATCCAGGAGTCATAAAAAAGCCAAGGTTGCCTACCCCTACCATAGATATATCTCCCTGTTTAATCACCTAGGACAGGGGTAGGCAACCTTGGCTCTTTTATGACTCCTGGACTTCAACTCCCAGAATTCCTGAGCCAGCCATGCTGAGGGGACAGGGAGAGGTTTCCATGCTGAGCTATGTTGGCTCAGGAATTCTGGGAGTTGAAGTCCATGAGTCATGAAAGAGCCAAGGTTGCCTAGCCCTGGTCTAGTCTAATGAAAAGAAGGCCTAGGGGAGACACGCTAGCAGTGTTCCAATATTTCAGGGGCTCCTACAAAGATGAGGGAGAGGGGTCAAACTATTTTCCAAAGCACCAAAAGGCAAGGCAAGAAACAATAGATGGAAATTAACCAAGGAGAGAAGCAACCTAGAACTAAGCAGAAAATTCCTAATGATGAGAGCAATCAACCAATGGAGCAGCTTGCCTTCAGAAGTTGTGGAGGTTTTCAAAAAGAGACTGGACAACCATTTGTCTAAAATGGTATTCTCCTGCTCGAACAGCGGGTTGGACTAGAAGACCTCCAAGGTCCCTTCCAATTCTATTATTCTATGTTCTATCCAATCAGCTTCTTGTATGGTTCTCCTTGAGTTGGAAGGCAGCGATGAACACCTCACGATCCTCCTACTTTGGAGCTACAGTTTCAGTACTTGGAATGGGAATCTTGAAGAACAAAAGACAGGTCCTGATGTGCAATTAGTTAGTATGCCAGCCTCCATAATACAGACGGTCTATTTATCCACTTTTTGTTGATAGCCAGTGTCTTCTCCAATTTCCTTGCTTTGATAATTGCTGGTGTAAATATATCATCTTATTTAATACAAATCTCATATACTGTAACATACCCAGTTAATCAAATTAACAGGAATGATTTTTTTTTAAAAAATATTCCCTACTCCAATGTATATGATTATTTTGAAATTAGTCCCTTGTGATTTTTCACCCAAGGGTAAGCACATTGGACCACAGCCTATAAGTTACTTTAAGTACTTTGATTAAGTAATTAGTGTATGTATTTAAGTTTCAGAGTATGATGAAAGAAAGAAAAAGTCCTTAAGAAAAGTCTTCTCTGTGGTGTTTTTCTATCAGAAATCACACTGTCAATGTTCTAGTTTTGATTTTCCCAGAGGACTGGAGGTATGCCTATGTAGATTCTCATACTTGGAATACTGCATCCAGTTTTGGTCACCACAATGTAAAAAAGATGTTGAGACTCTAGAAAGGGTACAGAGAAGAGCAACAAAGATGATCAGGGGACTGGAGGCTAAAACATACAAAGAACGGTTGCTGGAATTGGGTATGTCTAGTTTAAGGAAGAAAAGGACGAGGGGGGACATGATAGCAGTGTTCCAATATCTCAGGGGCTGCCTCAAAGAAGAGGGAGTCAAGCTATTCTCCAAAGCACCCGAAGGCAGGAGAAGAAGCAGTGGATGGAAACTAGTCAAGGAGAGAAGCAACCTAGAACTAAGGAGAAATTTTCTGACAGTGAGAACAATTAACCAGTGGAACAACCTGCCTCCAGAAGCTGTGAATGCTGGAAGTTTTTAAGAAGAGACTGGACAGCCATTTGTCTGAAATGGCATAGGGTTTCCTGGGGGTTGGATTACATGACCTCCAAGGTCTCTTCCAACTTTACTACTACTACTACTACTACTACTACTACTACTACTACTACTACTACTACAGTTGTCCCAAACTGAAGTTTTGTATTTTTTTCCCTTTGAAAACATGTCAATTCTCACCCAAGAGGATAATCAACCAGTGGAACAGCTTACCCCCAGGAATTGTGGGTGCTCCATCACTGGAAATTTTCAAGAAGAGACTGGGCAATCATCTGTCTGAGATGGTATAGGTTCTCCTGCTTGAGCAGCGGGCTGGACTAGAAGACCTCCAAGGTCCCTTCCAGCTCTATTCTATTCTATTGGAGCAAGCTTAGGCAAGGCCCCGTATAGACCATAAGCAATCCTGTTACCTCTGATATGAGCTCACACATTTTTCCATTTGACTAGAGTAAAATGAGGTAAGTAGCTTCTGATTAAAGGTAAAGCTTTCCCCTGTCAAGTTGTGTCCAAATCTAAGGGGTAGCACTCATTTCCATTTCTTCGCCGAGGAGCCAGTGTTGTCCAAAGACATTTCCATGTTCATGTGGCCAACATGATTACACGCCGAGGTGCACAGAGTGCGGCTACCTTCCCGCCAAAGTGGTGCCTATTTATCTACTTGCATTTACATGTATTCGAACTGCTAGGAGGGCAAGAGCTGGAGCAAGGAACAGGAGTTCACCCATCACACAGTGCTTGGGTCTCGAACCTGGGCTGTCAGCTTAACCACTAAGACATCACGCCATCTAGCTTCTGATTCGGAAGCCTGTCTTTACCTTAAGTGAAGTAGATTCTCATGTTAAAACACCATAAGAGTTGCAGTGTTTAGGCTCTGCATATTTTATGCCTACGGCTACTATAGCTTCTTACTCTGAGTTTTGGTACTTTTGGGGGGGATTTTTTTTTTAAAAAAAGTCTTGGATTAGAAGATATATCTCTCCAGTCAGTGGGGTGATAGAATGAGGAGGCAGGCAATCATAACTTGGAGAGCTTTTTCCCACCCAAAGGAATGGCGTTATCTGCTAACAGTGGCCCGACAAATTGATGGGTCCCTTGGTTCTGGAGAAGGCATGAACTAATGCATCACTCCAGCAGTTTCATTGGCAATAGATCTTCACAAGATTGTCTGCCTTGGTAAATGAAAAGCTAAAATGCTCATTCTTTTAGTGTAGCTCAGTGGGTTATGCAGAGAAACCTCAGACAGTCCAACTACGGCTGAGCGCAGAGCTTCCTCTGAGGGAATTGGCCATCACGATGCAATCCAGCTTTGCAAATGTACCCATGGCATTTTACGAGCGAGACGTTTATCTTGGATACCTGCATATTTCATCAAAAGGCTTTCTTTGATTCTGTGCCATTGGACTATGACAATCTTTCTCGAGCTCAGCAACTTTAAGATGTGTGGACTTCAACTTCCAGAATTCCCCAGCGCCAGCCCACGCTGGCTGGGGAATTCTGGGAGTTGAAGTCCATACATCTTAAAGTTGCTGAGCTTTTGAGAAACCCTGGACTATGAACTTTTTTTTTTTTTGCTGTAAAAATTGGGGTCTTTCTAACAGCAGGTTTGCAAAAAGAAAAAAAAAAGAAAAAAAGGTTTATTTAATAGGTTAGTGGATCTGTTGTGTGTATTGGGCTGGAAAGAAAATGCCTTTTTCTTCCGTGGGGTTTTGTGTAGTGTCTTCCTTGTGGTTTCCAGGGGGGTTATAATGAATTTATTGTCACTGCTCTTGTTAGGGTTATCAATATGGTTTAACCACCCAGAATAGTTAGTGGAAGAGGTGGGTTTCAATCCATCCATCCATTTATTTATTTATTTATTTATTTATTTATTTATTTGTTTGTTTGTTTGTTTGTTTGTTTGTTTGTTTGTTTGTTCGCTGCCCGTCTTAGCTCAGGGTAGAAAATATTGTCCCTTTCAGCCCTCTGCATGTACAGTACACATGCATATGTGTGTTTCTGTATAGGTTAGGGGTCAGCAACCTGAAAAACTGAAAGAGCCACTCGGAACCGGTTCCCTCACAAAAGGAAAAACTGGGAGCCGCAAAGAAATGTGTGCACATGCGCATACATGCGTGCATGTGCAGAACAGGGTTTGACTGAAGAGTGGAGCCAAGGCGAGATATGCACCTACCCTGCATATTTGAATTGATTGGTTGAACTTTTTTAGTCCCACTTTTTTTTTTTGGACTGCACATGGCAGAGGACTGGGAGCCGCAGGAGACGGCTGAAAGAGCCGCATGGGGCTCCGGAGCCGCGGGTTGCAGACCTGTGGTATAGGTAAAGGTTCCCCCGCACATGTGTGCTAGTCATTTTGAACTCTAGGGGCCGGTGCTCATCTCCGTTTCAAAGCCGAAGAGCCAGCGCTTGTCCGAGGACGTCTCCGTGGTCATGTGGCCGGCATGACTAGACGACAAAGGCGCACGGAACGCTGTTACCTTCCCACCGTAGTGGTCTCTATTTTTCTACTTGCATTTTTACGTGCTTTCGAACTGCTAGGTTGGCAGAAGCTGGGACGAGTAACAGGCACTCACTCTGCTATGCGGCACTCGGGATTCAACCCGCCAAACTGCCGACCTTCTGATCGACATGCTCAGTGTCCTAACCCACTGAGCCACTGCGTCCCTAGGTGTGTTTCTGTATACATGCATTTAAAACACTGTTAACGGTACAGAAAGAAGCAATCAGGAAATATGCTGCAGATTAGCGCTTGATAGAGGAGCCACGAAAGCTTTGAGAAAGACACTCATTTGCCCGGATAAGTCTTTATCCACAAAGTTCAGAACAATGCAGGTAGGGCTATTCCCTGCAATACTCCACAGAAGAGACAGCTGGACTTTGAAGAAGCAAGATCAGAAGACTAATGATGCTTAGGAACGTTGGGGTTGGAGAAGACCCCTGAGAATACCAGGGGCAGCCCAGAAAACAAATGGGTGGGTCATTGAACCAGTCAGCCCAGATTTCTTCCTCAAGACACAAATTACCAGGCTCACATTGTTCTACTTTGGACGTTCGATGCAAAGTCTTTGCTCACTGGATAAGGCTGTAATGCTAGGAAAGGTGGAAGACAAGAAGCTGATGAGTGACAGCAAGGTGGATGGTCCCAGTTACATGGATAATGGGGGTGCCCTTGGAATAGCTGAAGGATCAGGCCAGGGACATATCACCGTGGAGAAAATTCATCTATGTGTTTGCTAAAAGTCAACGACTTGATGACATATAATCAATCAGTCAATATTTAAAAGCATTCATTGTAATAAGAAGATCTTGCATTTTTTTCAGTAGAGTGTTATTCTCATTCTCTCTCTCTCTCTCTCTCTCTCTCTCTCTCTCTCTCTCTCTCTCTCTCTCTCTCTCCCTCCCTACCTCCCTCCCTCTCTCTCTCAATCTGTAGGAGAAGGATGGACAGAAACTGGGGGCAGAGTGAAAAGGGGATCAGCGTAAAATAAGTGTACAACCACAGACGAGCTAAGTCCAAACTCCTTTGACTCCTTACCTAACTAACTAAAGTGCTGTCTGTTAGTTGAGAAGATTCCTGTGGATTGGCTTTTGGCAATAAATGTTAGTTTGACCCTTGTTGTGTGGACCTGTCTACCATGCCTGACACTCTTTCTTGCTAGGAGAAACTTCCTGACAGTTAGAACAACTAACCAGTGGAACAACCTGCCTCCAGAAGTGGTGAATGCTCCAACACTGGAAGTTTTTAAGAAGAGACTGGACAGCCATTTGCCTGAAATGGTGTAGGGTTTCCTGCCTGAGCAGGGGGTTGGACTAGATGACCTCCAAGGTCCCTTCCAACTTCTTCTTCTTCTTCTTCTTCTTCTTCTTCTTCTTCTTCTTCTTCTTCTTCTTCTTCTTCTTCTTCTTCTTCTTCTTCTTCTTCTTCTTCTTCTTCTTCTTCTTCTTCTTCTTTTTCTTATTCTTATTATTCTTCTTCTTCTTCTTCTTCTTCTTATTATTATTATTTTCTTTCTTTCTTTCTTTCTTTCTTTCTAACTGACTGGAATTTTGGGAACTGAAGTCTACATGTCTTAAAACTGCCAAGATAGAGAAAAGCTGCTCTAAACATATCTTGTCAGGGCACTTGGAGGGAGAGACTAGGAAAACCTAAAACTCAGTGACAGAATAGAAACTTTTCAAGGCTGCAAAGCATATTTCCATCTTAGTTACAGATGCGAGAGAACTGGACCTAAATATGGACCACAGACAATGAAGCTCCTGAGTCCCTGTTACAGATGGGCTTCCTTAGTGATGATGGTGGAGACATTTTCTGAAGAATGCCAGCTTTTCTTCCGGAGAATCGGGTATCACAAAAACAGCTAGAGGCAAGTTAGGAAAAACTACGCTATGGTAACATGTGAATCGATCCAAGGAATGTCCCACAAAAGGGGTGTGGGTAATAGGGATAGCAAACAGGGCATTGTGTTTGGGAAGAGAGGAAGAATTAAAATTGGAGCCATTCTTCTCACTGAACAAAAAAACAGCTATGACAGGATACAGGATGTCATTGACTGGGAGAAATGAGAGTTGGTGGGGGAAAAGGCAAAAAAAAAAATCCTTTGTTTTTGTCTTCCATGTGAAAAAAAAGAGAGTCTTATACAAAAGTTTAGCATTGTCCTAGTTGAGCTGAATTGAGAATCAATGGGTTTTGTTCTTATTCTTTATACAATGAAGTTGTTTCAGTGTGTTTTCAAGACTAAACCCTCCTTTAGTCAATGGATTGGAAGTTGCCTCACTGAGCAGGAGACTTACCTGGTGCCATTAAAGAGATGCAAATGATTGATGATTTGAAATAGGCTGAGAGTTAAAATGATTGGTTTTAAAAGTGTTTCGGACCACCTCTTAAACATCCCAACAGGGTGAGTGGTTCTTACAGGTGGAGACTACCATGAGAAAGGGAGAAGCATAGATAATAGAATATGAGAGTTGGAAGGGACCTTGGAGGTCTTCTAGTCCAATCCCCTGCTTAAGCAGGGGTTACTATATCATGCTAGACAAATGACTGTCCAATCTCTTCATGAAAGCTTCCAGTGATGGAGCATCCACAACTTCTGGAGGCAAGTCGCTCCACTGGGTTAATTGTTCTCACTGTCAGGAAATTTCTCCTTATTTCTAGGTTGGTTATCTCCTTGGATTAGTTCCCATTCGTTGCTTCTTGTCCTGCCCTCAGGTGCTTTGGAGAAGAGGTCGATCCCCACTTCTCTGTGACAGCCCATCAAATATTGGAAGACTGCTATCATGTCACCCCTAGTCCTTCTCTTTGTTAGACCAGACCTACCCAGTTCCCTCAATCATCGATTGTAAGGTTTAGCCTCCATACCTGTGAAGTTGTGTGATTTCATTCTGTCTTCCAGTTGGCCGTGAACTCTGCAAGGAGACTTCATTCTCTTCAATTTCTTCTCTCAGCAGTTTGTCGCCCTTAGCCCCGCTAATTTTTCATTGGTCTAGTTCAGGGGTAGGCAACCTCGGCTCTTTTATGACTCATGGACTTCAACTCCCAGAATTCCTGAGCCAGCTATGCTGGCTCAGGAATTCTGGGAGTTGAACTCCATGAGTCATAAAAGAGCCGAGGTTGCCTACCCCTAGTCTAGTTTGTCATAGGTCATTGAGAAAGTGTGTGGGACTTCCCCCAGCCCTTCATTTCCCTGTGTGTATTCCTGCAGTCTCTGGCATGGTGCTTCTGCAACATGTATGTGTTATTTTGGCTCCAAAAATATCAACGCATGTTTCTGAAAGTGAAAGCAGAAGGAGCACTTAAGTACCACATGCAAACTGGACTTCCATCCTGCATTGATATCAGAAAAAGATTCTCAGATTTTTTTAAAATCCTGAATTGCTTCAGTCAGGCCAGGATAGATGCAATTCACTTCTTGTATGTATTCTGTGGAATGAAGTTCAGAGTATTTGCCAAGTACCATTCATACTGGATGGCATTTAGCCTGTGTGACAAAACTCATGAACAGTGATACTTAAATTCTTTTCTCCTTCTCCTTCTCCTTCTCCTTCTCCTTCTCCTTCTCCTTCTCCTTCTCCTTCTCCTTCTCCTTCTCCTTCTCCTTCTCCTTCTCCTTCTCCTCCTCCTCCTCCTCCTCCTCCTCCTCCTCCTCCTCTTCTTCTTCTTCTTCTTCTTCTTCTTCTTCTTCTTCTTCTTCTTCTTCTTCTTCTTCTTCTTCTTCTTCGAATTAAGTAGGCAATTTTGATTTATTTACATTTTTAATTAAAAGAAAATTACAAATAAAGATGCTGTAGCAACTGCCATCACATGAAAGCTAACCATCGCCACGTAATTAAAGGGACTCTTTGAATTATAATTAGATTTGAAATTTAATTATGGTTGGAATACTTCAGCTTTACACACAAGTGACACCTTATTGATGCATAACCCTTATTTATAATTTTATTACATTTAAGTCTGAGTTCTTAGTCTGTAGACTAAGAGCAAGAATATTCATTTTTTGGGGGGAAGCCTTTTGACAGGGGAAGAGAAAACAAAGACAATTTTTTTTCCTAAAAATCCACACATAGACTGATTTTCTTGGGAGAAACTGTTATGTTCACAACATTGAAAGTGGTGAAAAGAAGTTGAAGAATAACCAAATATCCACCTGTTTTTATGTATGTTACACATATGATACCTATAAAAATGAAGCTTTGATTGCCTCATCATGCCTACTACAGGTTGCCTCGAAAGAATCCAATTGCCTTTTGGAAAAAGCATCTTTGGGACAATTATGACCTGAATGTTTGAGAATCTCTATAGACATTGTGGGAAGTCAGCCCCCCCCCCTCTGAAGGAAATATTAAAAGGGCAGAATATTATATTTCCTCAAAGGATCTTAAAGAGGCAGAAAAGCATGCCCAGTTTTTCTTAATAGCCCCAAGTCTCCCTCCCCCAAGCAGAAACCAGCTCTGTAGAAATCCAGATGTGATAATCCATTCAGGAATGTTGGAGGCCGCCAGCTATAAGCTTAGGAAGACAAAGACATTTAAAATCTACATACCCCACTCAAACTCTAAGACAGGACATAACAGGATTAACCCACAGATGCCAAAGGGGCATACTCAGACTCAGGTCAAAATACATGGCACAGGAAATACAAAGCCTCAAACAGGAACACAAAACGACTCCAAACAAAAAGCCCAAGAAGGTATAAAACCCACTCCCTACTACATGTGCTCACTCTTTTAATTCCAGAGCCATATTTCTGTCTAGCTCTCCTCTTCAATAAACTAGAACCTTCTTTCTAAAGCAGTCGCCATGTTGTTTATGAAATTCAATTGTTAGTGAAATTCAATGGTGAAAAAAGTAAGGTTCTACATTTAGGCAGGAAAAATCAAGTGCACAGGTATAGTATAGGAGGTACCTTGCTCAATAGTAGTAACTGTGAGAGGAATCTCGGAATCCTAGTAGACAATCACTTCAATATGAGCCAGCAGTGTGCTGCAGCTGCCAAAAAAGCCAACACAGTGCTAGGCTGCATTAACAGAGGGATAGAATCAAGATCAAGTGAAGTGCTAATACCACTTTACAACACCTTGGTAAGACCACACCTGGAATACCGCATCCAGTTTTGGTCACCACGATGTAAAAAAGATGTCGAGACTCTAGAAAGAGTACAGAGAAGAGCACAAAGATGATTAGAGGTCTGGAGGCTAAAACATATAAGGAACTGCTGTTGGAATTGGGTATGTCTAGTTTAATGAAAAGAAGGATGAGGGGGGACATGATAGCAATGTTCCAATATCTCAGGGGCTGCCCCAAAGAAGAGGGAGTCAAGCTATTCTCCAAAGCACCCGAAGGCAGGAGAAGAAGCAGTGGATGGAAACTAATCAAGGAGAGAAGCAACCTAGAACTAAGGAGAAATTTTTTGACAGTTAGAACAATTAACCAGTGGAACAACCTGCCTCCAGAAGTGGTGAATGCTCCAACACTGGAAGTTTTTAAGAAGAGACTTGACAGCCATTTGCCTGAAATCGTATAGGGTTTCCTGCCTGAGCAGGGGGTTGGACTAGATGACCTGCAAGGTCCCTTCCAACTACTTCTTCTTCTTCCTCTTCTTCTTCTTCTTCTTCTTCTTCTTCTTCTTCTTCTTCTTCTTCTTCTTCTTCTTCTTCTTCTTCTTCTTCTTCTTATTATTATTATTATTATTATTATTATTCTTATTATTATTATTATTATTATTATTATTATTATTATTATTATTATTATTATTATTATTATTTATTCCTGGCTTGGACTGGACCCTAATGAAGACTTTTCCTTCTACAACATGATTGGACAATACTTTCCCCAGAATTTGTGTACAGAATTTACTTAGTGCCATTTTTTATCAATAACTTCTTCTTTTTTCCTGATTTCTGAGCTCAGTGTGCAAAGGGAACAAAGTTTAGTTCAGAGACTGACAAAAAAAAAAAAAGAGTCCGATTGGCAGCAAACCTGGTTAAAAAGAGCAGTGCCATTTATGTGACAATCCGAGACTGTGTTTTGACATAGTCATCACTCTGACGTTGATAAAGTGCCGTAAAACAATGTCAAAGGTTATAAGGCAAGAATATTGAAATTTTGATATTTTCCATATTTGGGGGAATTTGGGTGAGATTGTTGAGATAGCAAGAAGTTTTATTGGAAGGAGAGGCAATGCATTATTATCCCAAGCAAAACTTTCATCCAAAATGAAAGAGTGAGATTGCCAATGTGGACCAAATTGTATATATACAGATAGTCCTTGACTTTTGGCCGCAATTGAGCCCACAATTTTTGTTGCAAACTGAGACAGTTCTTAAGTGAGTTTTGCCCCATTTTACGATCTTTCTTGCCACAGTTGTTAAGTGAATCACTGCAGTTGTTAGGCTAGTAAGCGAATTTGGCCTCCCCGTTGACTTTGCTTGTCAGAAAGTTGCAAGAGGTGATCACATGACCCCCTAGGCGCTATAATCGTCATAAATATGAATCAGTTGCCAAGTGTCTGAATTTTGTTCATGTGAACACAGGGATGCTGCAATGGTCGTAAGTGCGAACAAGGGTCATGTCCCTTTTTTTCAATGCCATTGTAACTTCAAACAGTCACTAAAAGAATGTCCCAAAGATGTTTTTTTCAGGAGGCAACTGGACTTTCTTGTTTTCCTTTGAAGATGTTTCACTTCTCATTCAAGAAGCTTCTTCAGCTCTGACTGGATGGTGGGGAATGGAAGGATTTATATTCCTTGCAGTCACCTGGTCGTTAGTACTCTCTCTGAGAGTCGTTGAGGCCACTTGGAGGTTTATCTGTGCCCTCAGGGTCACCTGAATAGTGTAAATGGGTGTGGAACAAAGCAGCAGTATTTTTCAACTTCTTGGTCTAGCCCAGGGGTCAGCAACCTCAAACAGTGAAAGAGCCACTCGGAACCGGTTCCCTCACAAAAGGAAAAACTGGGAGCTGCAAAAAATGTGTGCACATGCGCGTACATGCGTGCATGCGCAGAACAGGGTTTGACTGAAGAGTGGAGCCAAGGCGAGATATGCACCTACCCTGCATATTTGAATTGATTGGTTGAACTTTTTTAGTCCCACTTTTTTTTTGGGACTGCACATGGCAGAGGACTGGGAGCCGCAGGAGACGGCTGAAAGAGCCGCATGTGCTTCTGGAGCCGCAGGTTGCAGACCTGTGGTCTAGCCTACAGACCTGGGATTTTCTGATGCTCAAGTAACAGCCAAATCTGGTTCTTTATTTTTTTCATGATCAACCCAGATAAGTTCCTGGTTCCTTATTAGAGTTTGGGTGGTGAAATGGTTATTGATGGGAAGTTCTAACTGTTCCAGGAATTTTTTTCACTGCTTTATATTTCCATGGACTTCCCCACCTACAATCTCTTGATATTTTCTTTTGTGATCTCAGGCAAGCTACATATTCCAAAGATATCTCCATGATTCCCAGGGCCTTGATAGGAACCTAAACCAATGAAAATTATCCAGCCTAAAGGCTGTGAGAATTGTTGTAAGAAATAACAGCATCAACTGGATCATTTGATTGGATGCAATATATGTGGCATCGCATGCTTATTATAAATAAGTACTTGACTGCTGTTGTTAGTTTGGATCAAACTGAACCAGAATTAATAACCTTTCCCTTTCCCAAATAATTCATTGACTCTCATTCACTATTTTTTTTAAAAAAAACCCTCCACCTTTCTCTATTGCACTACTCAAAATAAACTTGATTACATTGTTATCTACAAGGCATTCTATTCCCACCCCCCTTTGAAATGGTAAAAAACCCCACACTTATCTTGAAAGAAATCTGCTCTGGGATCTCATAAATCACAGTCGATTCCATTTCCTTTCTATTTTTCTGTCTTCTGTTTAATGGGGTTTAACTACAGGGAAATGGTTCCTTAGCTACGTTATTGAGCAAACACCAATCATTTTGTTTAATGGCGCTGAATCGGAGGTGAAAATGTTATGTGCCAAGTTACCTCAGAAGCTAATTAAAGGGCTTTTTAAAAAAAACTTTCCTAGTTTTTATTAATGACCCATCGGCCTGGTGGAGTTCATGAAACATTCTAGACCTCTCCTTGCTGATGAGCTGACCACCTCCAGTGAATACCCACTGGGCCTTGATGATTTTAAGGGAAGGCAAAGAGATCCATTCCCAGCACCTTCAACAACAAAGACAAGCAGAGTTTGAATCATGGCAAAGCCAAGGGTATTATGTGCATGTTGTCAATGGGTCTCCAATGGCAGGGTCAGGATTCAGTGAGTGAACGCAGTGTTTTTTTCTGAACCTTTTGTACAAAAGACTTATATGAGCTAGAGAGCGATAGATTTTAGAGATTATTGTTGTTAGCATATGGATGTTCATGATTGTTTTTTTGTTTTTATACCTTGTACTTAGCTCTGGGAAGTCGGGGGGGGGAGGGGTAGGGAGGGATGGGTAGGGGAGGGGGAGGGGGGATTGTTAAAGATAAAATGTATGTTAAAACTTTTCAATAAAAAAAAGACCCTTCTGGTTGTTGTTTATTTTCTACCAGGTCCTCAGTGCAAAGGTATCCTTAGAGAGCAAAAGAGCCACCAGGTCTGTAGGCCATCCTCACCATCACCATCATCACCATCACCCAGATCAAAGCCATGGCAAACCATGATGGCCGTGGCAAGCCAGCTCAACTACACTCCGTGGTCTTGAAGTCATCAAGGGCCAAGCTCAATTTTAGGAAGATTTCACCGTTCCAATGTGCTTAAGAGAAGGTGCTAGATTAAGAGTGGGGTTATCCAGGATCAATTCCTCCTTTAGCATCCTCTAGGACAGGGGTGTCAAACTCGCAACGTCACATGATGTGTCACAATGTATCACGACCTTTTTTCCATTGCCGGCAATGGGTGGGCGTGGTTTCACCATGACGCATCCGGCACACGGGCCGGCAGTTTGACACTCTTTTCTAGGAGGTTTTCATCCTGTCTATCAAGGAAGTGGGCTGAGAAAATATCTACAGACCCCCTCACATCCTGGATACAAACTGCTTCAACTTTTCCCCTCTGGATGCCGCTGTAGGGCATTACATGCCAAAACAATTAGACACAAAGATAGTTTTTTCCCCCAGTCTGCTGAACACCTAATTCCCACAGCACTGTTTTAAGCCTAAACATATTTGCCCATGTAGTAGGGCGGTATTGATATTATCTTTCTCATCTTCTCATCTTTCTGATCTTCTCATCTTTCCTACTATCTTCTCCTATTGGTATCTATAACTTATCACTTGTTATATATTATGATTAATGATTGTAACTATGATCTATGATACATGACCTATCACTTTGTTTTTTGTATGGACCTGAGACAAATTCCTTGCGTGACCAATCACACTTGACCAATAAAGAATTCTATTCTATTCTATTCTATTCTATTCTATTCTGTTCTGTTCTGTTCTGTTCTGTTCTGTTCTGTTCTGTTCTGTTCCGTTCCGTTCCGTTCCGTTCCATATTTTATTCTGTTCTCTTCTGTTCCGTTCCAATCCATTCTGTTCCATTCCATTCTGTTCTGTTCTGTTCTGTTCCCTTCCGTTCTGTTCCATTCCGTTCCATTCCATTCCATTCCATATTCTATTCTGTTTTGTTCTGTTCTGTTCTGTTGCACTCTGTTCCACTCTACTCTACTCTACTCTATTGTACTCTATTGTGTAGTGGTAAATGTTGGAATAAGAAAAGAGAGACTCGGAATCCAATCCTTCTTTAGCCACTGAAGTGCCCTAGTGACTGAACACAGAACAGAAAATCATACAGTTGGAAGGGATCTTGGAGATGTGCTACTCCAAACCCCTGCTTGAGCAGGACGGCCTATACCATTCTGGAGAAATGGCTGTCCAGTCTCTTGTTGAAAACAACTTCTTCAAGAAATTGTGGGTGCTTCAATACTAGAGATTTTTAAGAACAGATTGGACAACCATTGGTCTGGAACGGTAAAGGGTTTCCTGCTTGGATTTGAAGACCTTCAAGGTCCCTTCCAACTCTATTATTCTGTTATTCTTTCTAGGGATATTCACATAAATGAATATGCAAATAAACACATCCACATCCATGCGGAAAGATATTTGCAGCTGCCAGCATGAAATAATTCTGAAGGTCCCAAGAAAACAAAGAAGAGCCTGCAGTGTCCTTTCTATTTCTATGTACAAATTTGTTATAGTTTAACCAGAGGAGAGGCCTGCTAAAGGCTTATCCTCGTCTCTTCGTCACCAGAGCCCTTTGCCTGAAATAATGAAGTATTCAGTAGGCCTCTGTTTGGTTATCACTAAGCCATTGTGTGGTGAACAATGCCTTCTGTTTCTCTCCCCTTTCCTCCTCCAGCAAGTCTTTGTAGCGTAATGGTATTCATCCCTATGGACTCTCCAGTTCATAAAAAGGTATTGATGAAAGGTGGGGTAGATTTACTCAAGTTTGCAGCATAATAATCCTATTGTTCGCTCCTTGAGTTTACCTAACGAACGGCCCATAATGTAAACACTCAAGGAGGAGTTTTTGTGAGTATATAGACGGAGGGCTCCTTCTGGCCGGGGCATTCCTGCTTCTTTTGATATGACTCATTAAAGCTGAGATGGCGTGTAGGTAGAGTTTGCAGATCTGACGGTGCGTGTGTTAGTCGGCGGCTTGGGGCTGAGCTGGCGCATTGGCTCAAAGGGCTATTTTGTCTGCACCTAACAGGGAAGGCAGATAGTACGCAAAAGGCAGCCGTATGGTTTTCATTCCCTGTCACCTGTCAGCTCAGGGTGCTTGTGGCAAGGTGACCGGTAACTTTTCATCTCTGTGGCCTTTTAGTAGATGTCTACTTCACTTAGGCGCAATCCTAAAATCTGTTTGTTTGTTTTTTGTTTTTCCAATCTGGTTTGCTCAGTTTGGGGAAGGCAACTGCTTTCCTTCCATGCCTAAGAGTACAGGTAGCCCTAGACCTAGGACAGTGGCGGGATTCAAATATGTGAACAACCGGTTCTCTGTGTGGATGCCACTTCCAGAAGTCCATTTGGGGCCTGGGCAACAAAAAATTACCAACAGTCCTGCCGAAGTGGTGCGAACCAGCTGAATCCCACCACTGGATAGATAGATAGGTGTATGTATATGTATATGTATATGTATATGTATATGTATATGTATATGTATATGTATATGTATATGTATATGTATATGTATATGTATATGTATATGTATATGTATATGTATATGTATATGTATATGTATATGTATGTAGATAGATAGATAGGTATATATATATATGTATGTATGTATGTATGTATGTATATAGGTAAGTAGGTAAGTAGGTAGATAGATAGGTATGTATGTATGTATGTAGTAGGTAGGTAGATAGATAGATAGGTAGGTAGGTAGGTGATAGATAGATAGATGATAGATAGAGAGATTAGATAGATAGATAGATAGATAGATAGATAGATAGATAGATAGATAGATAGATAGATAGATTTCCCTAGGGAGAATTGTTCACCAGTTTTTCTCTGTATTGTAGCACGGATCATAAGTTTCACCCTTGTCGCTCTGGAGTTTGTTAAGAGCCCTGCTGCCATTGTACCATTTCACCCAGAATCCCGTCGGATTTCGTTTCCCAATTCAGCAAAGCAAAACTTCTCGTACCGAAGTATCTGCAACAACAACAAAAAAGGATGGAGTATCCTGCCAAAGCAGCAACATTTGGAAGAAAACGTTCACATCCTAATTATTGAACATGAGAAATGTGTAAAATCCCCTCACATCGTAGCTATACACTTGACAATTGTTTTCTCACTTTGGCAGCCAAACAGGCAGGCTTGGTGATGTAATCTTTTTAACAGGGTGTCGACGGTTTTTCTGCTCGGCAGAAGGAACGTACCGTACTTTTTACTAGTGCTCAAGCCACAAAAACAAAGCCAGGGAGGTTGTTAAAATAATGAGCAGTTGAAGAACAAATTTAATTCCCTCACAACAGCGCTGGCTGCCAGTCATAGAACTAGCTAAAGACGTCTATGACCAGCTGGGGAAAGGAAACGAAGATGGTTTCCCTCCCTCGTGGTGAAATTTGGTGGCGTTACACCCATTACACAATTTAGTGGTGAACTAACATATAAATAGACCAAGAACTTTAAGCTTTTGCCAACCATGGATAAATGGGTGTCTTGTTCAGCCACCGTCCCATTATGCTTATGAGTTCATGAGAAAAATTGGGTTTGTGCTTGACATGGGTGGACAAGGTGACTCAATCCAATGTTTATTTCCACTGTGGGGGGGGAGGAAGCCGCAATTTTACCTCTTTTGTTCATCTGGAAGGCAGATGGGCACGATGATTAAGTAACAAACTGGAGGTCTAGATTCAAATTCCAAGAAGACTACGGAAGGAGTTTAAAAAGTGTTGGTCTGGAATAAGTTCACAGGCAGAACTAGTTTTTGTGATTGTTAACAGTTCGTGAAGTTGGTGGGTGGAATAGGGGATTTTTAAAGTTTTTCCATTGTGTCTGCATGTATTCTGTCAAGCCAGCATCTTTCTCCAATAACGGCCTCATAAAAAAAAAGAAAAAGAAAAAAAAAAGGAATCTGGGTTTTAGAGTCCATGGGGAATGGATTTGAGGTAGTTCTCTACTTACGATCGGTTGTAAGTTGAGGTTGTCCCCAACTTAGGGCTGATCACTCAGCAACTTTTCTAAGCTCTCAAAAAGTACTTATGACCCAGTCCTGAAGTTACGTCCACTGCAGCACTCCTGTGGTCGTTCACCCTTACGACTGACCACAGACACACTGTGGAGCATCCCCCACCTATGCTTTCCCATCCTGTCCGGCACAGGATTCCCACAAGTGCTGCACCTCCTCTCCACCGCCCCGTATTGGAAGATCTCTATTCCAAGGTCGGGGTACGGAAGGAGGACAGGTCATTTTGTTGGTGGACCATGTGGCACAATCCCACATGTGGCCCTCTTTTTCTGAGTGAAAAATATCGCTGGCAAAGCTCTCGACTTCCCTTTCCTTGCTAGCCACTAGCCTTAGCTCCGCCAGTGTTAGCTTCACGAGCATAAGGCTAGCAGAGCGACTGTTGACGGAGCTAAGGCCAGTTTTAGTGAGGAAAAGAAAACCCGAGAGCTTTGCCTGCCTTATATTTTCTCTGGAAAGGGGAATGGGAATGAGAGATATCTACAATTTAGGGAACCCTTGTAGTTACTCCTTACTCTTATTTCTTTAGGTATTACTTTTCTTCCAGAGGATACTTCACATCAGTAACACAATGGAGAGAGGCTAAAAAGTAAGAGGCAACTGATTTGTTTCTCATACTGTTCCAGTTTCTTTCTTTCTTTCTTTCTTTCTTTCCTTCTTTCTTTCTTTCTTTCTTTCTTTCTTTCTTTCTTTCTTTCTTTTCCTTCCTTCCTTCCTTCCTTCCTTCCTTCCTTCCTTCCTTCCTTCCTTCCTTCCTTCTTTCTTTCTTTTCCTTCCTTCCTTCCTTCCTTCCTTCCTTCCTTCCTTCCTTCCTTCCTTCCTTCCTTCTTTCTTTCTTTCTTTCTTTCTTTCTTTCTTTCTTTCTTTCTTTCTTTCTTTCTTTCTTTCTTTCTTTCTTTCTTTCTTTTCTTCCTTCCTTCCTTCCTTCCTTCCTTCCTTCCTTCCTTCCTTCCTTCCTTCCTTCCTTCCTTCCTTCCTTCCTTCTTTCTTTCTTTCTTTCTTTCTTTCTTTCTTTCTTTCTTTCTTTTCTTTCTTTCTTTCCCTTTCTCTGTTTTTCTCTCTCATAAACAGTCATTCAGACACACCGCCACTGTACAGGGGCATTTGTGAGGGACAGGTTAAACAAACAAACAAAAAAACACCTTCAAAATTGCAGCTGCACTTACATAATTGAAGCCCTGCCCCCTTTTCATGCATGTAAAAAACGATGTGAAGCTTCAGCTGCATGGTTGCAGTTACCATGACTTGACTTATATGGGCCATCCAGAAATCTCTGTGTGTAAGAATGAGAGTGCAAGCCGTGATCCCCCAGCAAATGTCATGTTCTCATACACACAGACACAGACACACAAACACAAGCACACACAGAGAGAGACATAGACAGACATCGCAATTTAGACTGAAAGTTCTGAGATGCAGGCTCCTACACATTCTTTGCTTTTTGTTATCCTGCATGTAGCATTGCATAGGGGTGCCATTGTAAAAGCAATGATAATTCCTCTACCTGGCCTGCACCCGTGGGGCAGCTAATTCAGCAGAAATTACTTGAGATAATCCAAAGGAAGACACAACAGAGAAGCAATAGATGTTAGGAAGGGATTTCCTTCAGCCGTTTTTCAGGGAGGACTTTCGGGGGTGGGGGGCAGGGGGACAATTTCAGAATAAATTCAGGGAGAGATTCTCAGCCCTTCCAGAATTTTATTTTTGTAATTTAATGCAGTAATTGAACTGATAACGTAAGTTAAATTCTTAACGTTGTACAGCAGCACGCTTCTGCCAAAACTGAATTTGCTAAAAGAAAACTATCACAGCAAAAAACAGAACAAAACAAAAAACTGGTTCCTAAGTGCACCAAGCTAGATATTTAAAAATGATGATTGTAAAGAAACTATCAATGGAATACATTTGCCATTATTTAGACATAATGCAAGTCTATACTTAGGGATGAATAGAAAGAAAATAAGCAGGAGGTTAAGTTTCATAATGGCCTGTTCGCATCTAATTGACCTTCCTATTTGAAAACATGTAATTTGTGCGGGAGATTCCATAATGGCATCCACCAAGAGACAGCGTAAAGAGAGAGGATCATTTTGTGCCCAAACAACCTCCCACTCAGATAACAATACACTGAAAAAATGACACTGGAGAAAGTAAAGTCAGAGAGAACAATCGCAACACTTAGCATTTATTAATCGACGAAAGATATCATCCTTGGGGGGAGGAAAGCCATGGCAAGTCTAGACAGCACACTAAAAAGCAGAGACGTCACCCTGCCAACAAAAGTGCGTATAGTCAAGGCTATGGTCTTCCCAGTTGCAATGTATGGCAGTGAAAGTTGGTCCATAAGAAAGGCTGAGCGCCAAAGAATGGAAGCCTTTGAACTATGGTGCTGGAGAAGACTCCTGCTAGTCCCTTGGACTGCAAGGCGATCAAACCGGTCAGTCCTAGAGGAGATCAACCCTGACTGCTCTTTAGAAGGCCAGATCCTAAAGCTAAAACTCAAATACTTTGGCCACCTAATGAGAAGGAAGGACTCACTGGAGAAGAGCCTAATGCTGGGAAAGGTTGAGGGCAAGAGAAGAAGGGGACGACAGAGAAGGAGGTGGCTGGATGGAGTCACTGAAGCAGTAGGTGTGATCTTAGATGGACTCCAGAAGATGGCAGAGGACAGGAAGGCCTGGAGGAACATTGTCCATGGGGTCGCGATGGGTCGGACACGACTTCACAATTCACAACAACAACGTAATCCTCAGGAGTTTTGTCATGAGTTTCAATGGGAAGCAGATTGCCTCTCAAAACTACATATTGAGAAGTGATTCATGCTTTTTTTCCCCCAAAAGCAAAATGTACAATTAGAATACAGGCACCGTAGTTGATTACAATTGAGCCCAAAACTTCAGTTGCTAAGTAAAACAGTTCTTAAGTGAATTATGCCCCGTTTTACGCCCTTTCTTGCCACAGTTGTTAAGTGGATCACCGCAGACGTTAAGTTATAACAGGGTTGTTGAGTGAATCTGGCTTCCTTCATTGACTTTGCTTGTCAGAAGGTTGCAAAAGGGGATCACGTGACCCCAGGACACGGCAACGGTCATAAATATGAGTCAGTTGCCATGCGGCTGAATTTTGATCATGTGACCACGGGGATGCTAAAGTGGCGGTGTGAAAAGCAATCCAAAGTCACTTTTTTCAATGGTGTTGTAACTTCGAACGGTCATTAAACAAATGGTTGTAAGTCAAGGATTACCTGTATCAGGCTAATACATAATGAATAATGCCTAATATCCAAGCCACACCAATTAATATGATTGCAGAATTCCTTAAAGCGTCCAGGTAGAAATTTCTTCCAGGAAAGCTTACTCGTGAGCTTTCTGCAGCACTGTGCAGGTGTCTTAGGGAAGCAGAATAACAGAGCTGGAGGTCATCTAGTCCAACCCCCTGCTCAAGCAGAAGACCCTACACCATTTCAGACAACTGGCTGTCCAGTCTTTTCTTAAAACCTTCCAGTGTTGGAGCATTCACAGCTTCTGGAGGCAGGTTGTTCCACTGGTTAATCGTTCTAACTGTCAGAAAATTTCTCCTTAGTTCTAGGTTGCTTCTCTCCTTGACTAGTTTCCATCCACTGCTTCTTCTCCTGCCTTCGGGTGCTTTGGAGAATAGCTTGACTCCCTCTTCTTTGGGGCAGCCCCTGAGATATTGGAACAACTGCTATCATGTCCCCCCTCGTCCTTTTCTTCCTTAAACTAGACATACCCAATTCCAGCAACCGTTCTTTGTATGTTTTAGCCTCCAGTCCCCTGATCTTCTTTGTCCCTCTTCTCTGCTCTCTTATTTTATTTATTTATATTTAAATTTATATACCGCCCTATTCCCGTAGGACTCAGGGCGGTTTACGGGGAAAATTAAAAGTTAAAATACATCATATACAATTAAAAACGATTAAAACTAAGATTAAATTAATCCCTGAACTTAACTAAAACCCCATTAATTAAAAATTAAAACCCCTCAGTCTGGGCCAGACAACTCAAAAAACCAAGTTTTCAAGTCCCTACGAAATGAGCGAAGGTCGGGGGCGGTCCTAAGCTCCGTGGGAAGCTGGTTTCAAAGGGCCGGCGCACCCACAGAGAACGCCCTTCCCCTGGGGATAACCCGCCGGCATTCCTTAACCGGCGGTACCCTAAGAAGGTGCTCCCTGTGGGAGCGCACAGGACGATGGGAAGTTGATGCCGGCAGCAGGTGTTCCCAAAGTCTCAACATCTTTTTTTTAATGCGGTGACCAAAACTGGATGCAGTATTCCAGGGTGGTCTTACACAAAGACCAAAGCAAAATGGAAGCAAAATGGAGTGGTTCATCCCTTGTCTGTGCAGTGGCCTCCTGGAACTGGCCACCATTTCAGCAGGATCGGACAGAATAGTGAGTGCATTGAAAATGGTGGCTGCTTCTAGGAGGCAGCCATGCAGCCCAGGGATGGGCAGTCTATCTTCCTTCCCCAAGCTGAGGTGTGGAGATCTTCAAAATGTAAGTGTGCAATGGCTGATGAGGACTGCAAGGACCCAGCGGGATGGGATGGGGTGGGGGGTAGAGGGGCAGGGGGCACTATAGTAAGGGCAAATGACCTCAGGAGCATTGTAGCAGCCATAACTTTAAAACGAGATTGCATTTGGGGAGTCTGTCATAACTTTGAATGGCCATTAAGTGACCGGTTGTTAAATAAGGACCAGCTGAACTGTTATACTCCTGTATTTCTGCAATCTTTTCTTTTTTAAAAACCCAATTAATACTGATTCCAAAATACAGCAACCTGTATGTGTTATTTCAGCAGCCGATTTGTGTCTGACTGTATTTAAACTGCAAAGCAATATGTGGAAACGGTAAAGCTGCATTGAAACCATCTGGGGGTGTGGAAAGCTTTGTTTGTTTGCTTGCTAAAGTTAAATATAGGCCAAGCAGGGAGAAGTCCATAGCCTTCTGTACAGTTATATCATCTTTTAAAGTCTCCAGCTGAGAGTGAAATCCCATTATTCAAATCGCAGGGACCCTTTTGATTTGAAACCTGGACGTGACTAACTTTGTTTGCGGTTTGTCTTTTGTTCAACTCGGCGGAGTCACAAATCTATCTTGTCCTCAAAAAAAACTGATCAGGAGAAAGAATGAGGTAAAGGGGGTGAGTTGGACAGGGGCAGGGGGAAAAAAAAGAATATAATGCTATATTTATGTGCCACCAGAGTAACATATCAGGGCCTCTGAGCTGATTAGAGCCAGATGTTGCTAACAATGTTAGCGTTATGGTGCAACGGCAGGTGAGGGAATAAACCGCTTTCTTGAGGGCCTTCAAAAATCAAATTGGCAGTTTTTCCTGATGCTTGACGCCAACATTCCTGTTAGGGCTACAATACCATTGTTGTTCCCTAATATTAGGCTGTGTGTCATGTAAATGAACTTGAATATATCATTTAACTTGACAAGGTGGCTAAGGCCAAGGTTACATATGTTTGGCATTATAAGCCAACCAAGGTTAAACAATAATCTTATTAATAACAGCTTTGGAGGCTAGGAAGGGGAAGGGAGACAGAATGGCTGTGATGTTACCGCATATGGCCATGTCAAGGTTTTTTTTTTTTTTAAAAAAAAACTATTATTTTGTCTTATCAAGACATATTTGCATTTTTATTCCCACCGAAACAAGGTTTGGTAGTAATCTGTCATGGCTGTAGCCCAAAACAAGTAACCCAAATGGTTACTCCCTCTGTAAAAAGATGAATTAAATGTTTATAAATCTTCAGCTAGCTGGTTTTGTAAATTTTAAAGTGAAAAGCCCAGAGCTCCACTCTCTGATGCTCATTTGGTTGCTTTGTTTTATATCCATCTTTCTTACTTTTTTTTTCCTTGTTAGTGCAAATGATGGGTGCAGCTAACTTCAAGAAAAGGGAAAGGAGAAAAAAAAACACAAATTGTCATCCCAAACCAATGAATTTATCTCATGGATGCCAAGAAAAGCCTGTTCAACTCCTTCGGGGGCGGGAGGGTGGTGGTGTTAAGGCATTTAGAACATTATACTGGCTGCATAAAACATATTAAGTGCTTCATTAACTAAAGGATCTCTGCACACTTGTCATTAAGGTCAGTGAAGGGTTACGCCTAGCTACAGTATGAAAAAAAATATATATCCTCCACTCTGTTCTTCTGTCTATATCTCTAAGTCTGACAAGAAATATCTCGGAGTGGTGGAGAGGCATTTTAATCTGAATGATACACAATAAGACATGAAGCCACAATGGGTGTAATGAGGCAATAATCTACTTGGATCCATGAAATATTTGTTTCTAAATGAATTGGAGAAGGTGTTGAGCTCTGCCTTGTTTAAACAATAAAAGTGCTGCAAAGGTAAATTTAACGCGGTGTTTTACACTTGTACTAAGTGTTCTTTAAGCTTGAGATGAAGCAAAATGGAACTGTGTTTTGCTTGACAGTTTTTTGCTTTTCACGATCTTAAACGGATGGCCAAAATGCCAGAGGTCTCCCTGGGCCATCCTGTCGAAAGATTGCATCGACCTTAAGCTTTGCAGTAAGAGGTGCTCACGTAGTTCCACAGGTAGATGATGGCAGGAATACCCATGGGGTACCACGTATTTAGCAGAGAAATCTACATGTTGCGGAATGCGTGGGAATGCATCCAAGATCCATATGCTAATTTTAAATCTTTATGTTCAAAGACACATTTAGTAATCATTATGGAAAGACTCTGCTGAATTATGCTCAACTCCTGGTGGTTTGATGGACATGTCTCTAGTTTTCTTGGCAACATTTGAAAAAAAGAGAGAGAGAGAGAGAGAGAGGGAAAGAAAAAGAGTGAGAAAGAGAGGAACAGAAAGTGAGAAAAAGAAAGAGAGAGAATGAAAGGGAGAGAGAGAGAAAGAAAGAAAGAGAGCGAGAGCTGAATTGGATGGAGATAGTGTTACCATCACCAATTGCTAATAATAATAATAATAATAATAATAATAATAATAATAATAATAATAATAATAATAATAATAATAATAATAATAAGTTGGAAGGGACCTTGGAGGTCATCTAGTCCAACCCCCTGCTCAAGCAGGAACCCCTATACCATTTCAGGCAAATGGCTGTCCAGTCTCTTCTTAAAAACTTCCAGTGTTGGAGCATTCACAACTTCTAGAGGCAGGTTGTTCCACTGGTTAATTGTTCTAACTGTCAGGAAGCTTCTCCTTAGTTCTAGGTTGCTTTTCTCCTTGACTAGTTTCCATCCGTTGCTTCTTGTGCTGGTTTCAGGTGCTTTGGAGAATAGCTTGATTCCCTCTTCTTTGTGGCAGCCCCTGAGTTAGTGGAACATTGCTATCATGTCACCCCTCACCCTTCTCTTCGTTAAACTACACATACCCAATTCCAGCAACCGTTCCCTATAAGTTTTAGCCTCCAGTCCCCCAATCATCTTTGTTGCTCTTCTCTGTACTCTTTCTGGAGTCTCGACATCTTTTTTACATCGTGGTGATTTGTTGTTGTTGTTGTTGTTGTTGTTGTTAGTTGCGAAGTCGTGTCCTACCCATCGCGAACCTATGGACAATGTTCCTCCAGGCTTTCCTGTCCTCTACCATCTTCTGGAGTCCATTTAAGCTCACGCCTACTGCTTCAGTGACTCCATCCAGCCACCTCATTCTCTGTCATCCCCTTCTTCTATTGCCCTCAATCTTTCCCAGCATTAGGCTCTTCTCCAGTGAGTCCTTCCTCCTCATTAGATGGCCAAAGTATTTGAGTTTTAGCTTCAGGATCTGGCCTTCTAAAGAGCAGTCAGGGTTGATCTATCGTGGTGATTACCAATGCTTTATTCAGAATTTTTTTTAAAAAAAACCACATCAGTCTAGCTCACAGCCATAGGATTTTCTGATCAGTTTATTTATTTATTTATTTATTTGTTTGTTTGTTTGTTTGTTTGTTTCTTTGTTTGTTTGTTTGTTTGTTTTTATATACCGCCCTTCTCTTTCCTATCCAAGATCTAACTCAGCTCCAATCCTTCTTAACTTGATGGTAGAAAAGGCATGAAACAAAAGCAGAACAGGTATAACTTTTATTGGCCATGGTTTCATGTGGTCTGAGTTCAGTGGTGGGATTCAGCCAGTTCGCACCACTTTGGCAAAACTGGTAGCTAATTTTTTGTTGGCCAGGCCAAGTATGGACTTCTGGAAGCGGCATCCACACAGAGTACCAGTTGTTCACATATTTGAATCCCACCACTCTATCTATCTATCTATCTATCTATCTATCTATCTATCTATCTATCTATCTATCTATCTATCTATCTACCTATCTCATCCATCTAGTTTAATGAAAAGAAGGGTGAGGGGTGACATGATCGCAGTGTTCCAATATCTCAGGGGCTTTCACAAAGAAGAGGGAGTCAAGCTATTCTCCAAAGTACCTGAAGGCAGGACAAGAAGCAACGGATGGAAACTAGTCAAGGAGAGAAGCAACCTAGAACTAAGGATAAATTTCCTGACAGTAAGAACAATTAATCAGTGGAACGGCTTGCCTCTAGAAGTAGTGAATGCTCCAACACTGGAAGTTTTTAAGAAGAGATTGGACCACCATTTGTCTGGAATGCTATAGAAGACCTCTAAAGTCTAGAAGACCTGCAAGGTCCCTTCCAACTCTGCTATTCTATTTTATAGTATTTATCTGTCATTTCTCTCTGTGTGTCTTTTTCATTTATTGCCTATCTCAGTGTTTCTCGACTTTTGCAACTTGAAGATGGATGGACTCCATCAAGCTGACTGGGAGTTGAAGATTGAGAAACACTGGTCTATCTATTCTCTCACACATGTGCACATAGTCCAATTTAAAACTACATTTAATGCATAAAGATCTGATAAGGAAAGGGGAAAGATGGAAAAATGCTTCTATACGTTAACGCATACATTTTGTTCACACATGGAAGAGATTCACTAAACTTTCCCTAGTTAATATGGCCCTTGGCATTTCTTGAGTATTCACCTTGAATGACTAATCTGCTTTACTTTCCGTCTCTCATGTTCTGCTCTCATGTTCTGTTGTCATTTGCTAAGTTCAGTTTAAATAAAGTTCCTTGTGATCTCCTACCACAAAGAGCACTGTGGATAGCTCGCTTGCTAATGTACCTTTTTGATCACACAACGGCCCCCATGTCAAATCATTGCGTTTGTACTTGTTTGAAAAGAACACGGACGGATGTTTTGGTATAAAGTGTTAGATCCTCCTTTGTCGTCATTAATTGGCATCCCTCTCAGTACTTAAAAATGTGAACTAATTCAAGCAGATTACAACTAAGTATTTCTCACAGTTGGATCTTAGACCCATTTTGCTCATTTTCCTGTATTTCACAGTAATGCCACTCTTCCGTTTCATGTTGAATAGTTGTATGACCTAAGGTCTTTTCCATACCATCACCATTTTCACTCACCAAATCATCAGAGACAGTTTCAAGGTAACCCGTGGCTGTTCTCACCTCTATGAACCTTGAAATGCCTAGGAACAAAGAGCAAAGAACAGCAGAAAATGCCTACTCACGCTGACATCTGTCGTAGTCTCTGGAGTAAATATAAACCCGTTACCCTCAATTAGGAGAAGAAGGAAATGAAGAAAATATAGGTTGCCTATGGAAGGATTTATTTTATTTTATTTATTTATTTAATTGAATTTCTATACCGCCTTTCTCCCGAAGGACTCAGGGCGGTGTACAGGGCAATAAAAGTACTACATACAAAAGTTAAAAGTAAGATTAAATTAATTTAGCCCTAACAATAACTAGTTAAAAATACCCCAAACCCTTAAACCAGGCCGGCCTGTTCAAATAAGTAGGTTTTCAGATCACGGCGGAAAGAGCGAAGGTCGGGAGCCATCCGGAGCTCAACCGGTAATTGATTCCAAAGGGCTGGCGCACCCACAGAGAACACCTTCCTCCTGGGGGCCGCCAGCCGACACTCTCTGACCGATGGCACCCTAAGGAGGCCCTCTCTGTGGGAGCACACAGGACGAAGGGAAGATGATGCCGGCAGCAGGTGCTCCCGTAAGTAATCCCGTAAGTAAAGCCATTTAGGGCTTTATAGGTCATCACCAGCACCTTGAATCTCCCCCGGAGGGCAACTGGAAGCCAATGCAGCTCGCGGAGAAGAGGTGTTACATGGGAGTATCGGGAGACCCCCCATCACAACATAGAACACAGAATAACAGAGCTGAAGGGACCTTGGAGGTCATCTAGTCCAGAGGTCTGTAACCTTTTGGGCACCAGGGGCCGGTTCTGTGGAGACAAGCTACAGTATTGGCTTGGTTCCATTTGGAAACAGGTTGCTTTAATTTGACCTCTCAAAATTGACCCTTCGATTATCAGTTGTTATCAACATTAAGTAACTCTAGGGGTTTTCTCCCTATTTCCTTTTCCCTTCTCACATAGAAACTTTCAAGGAGGGAGGAAAATAATATGGAAAATAATATTATAATAATAATTCTCCTTTGTGTGTCTGCCTTCAAGTCTCTGTTAATTTTTAGCAACAGCATGGAGTAGTCGCTGCAATTTTCTTGGTAGGTTTTTGGAAGTATTTTGCCATTGCCTGCGTCTTAGGACTGAGAGAGAGTGACTGGCTTAGGGTCACCCATCTGGCTTTGTCCCTATGGCAGAACTAGAACTCACAGTGTCCAGGTTTCTAGTGTGATGCCTTAACCACTATATCAGACTGGTTCTCTATCATGGAAAATAGGATGTTAGTTTGGGCTCTCTGATGCTTGGTTAAATAATTGGTTCAGTGGTTTTAAATGGATTATATCTCTGTTATTCTTTTCTTTTTATGTATTTCAACATGGAAATATTCTTATTCCTATTCTTCTTCTTCTTCTTCTTCTTCTTCTTCTTCTTCTTCTTCTTCTTCTTCTTCTTATTATTATTATTATTATTATTATTATTATTATTATTATTATTATTATTATTATTATTATTATTATTATTTTGTGCCTTTGAGTGAGTCTTGATTCCAAGTGGCTATAAAAACAAGTCCTTTCATGTTTCTTGGCAAGATTTTGAAATGGTTTACACTTGTTTCCTTCTTCCTAGGACTGAGAGAGTGGGACTACTAGCCCAAGATCACCCATCTAGCTTCATGTCTAAGGCAGGATTAGAACTCACCACCTCCTGGTGATTGGCCCAAGGTCAGCAGCGGGCTTTCATGCCCAAGGCGGGAATAGAACTTACAGTCTTCTGGTGATTGGTTCAAAGTTACCCAGTGGGCTTTCATGCTCAAGGTGGGAATAGAACTCACAGTCTTCTGGTGATTGGTCCAAAGTCACCCAGCCAGGCTTCATGCCTAAGGTGGGACTAGAACTTATTGTCTCCTGGTTTCTACCTTAGTACCTTAACTACTGCACCAAACTGGTTCTCATTCTCTTTTACTCCATAGTATTGTGGGCAATAACTTTCCACAACTTCTGCCACCTGTATTATATAGATAAAGCCATTTTTCAGATGAAGAGGTTATATATGTTGGAGGAGGGAGGGAAAGAGGAGGTAAAGGAATCCTTCATCGCCAAGACTACACTTGAGTGACACTTAATAGTTCAGCCAAATATGTATATTGATTTAACTGAAAATGCCCAGAAGCTGAACAATCTAAGTGATAAAACTCACACATCATCAAAAGTGAAAATTGATTATTGAACATGTAGCCAATGAAGTTATTCATCATTTGGCCGAGGTGAAAATTGGTAATCTAAGTATGGGTACCCTTAAGGCAGTAACCAAAATGCAGACAGAGAAAGTATAATAGTGAGTGTCAATGAGTTGCTACTACTTGTTGCTGAGTAGCATCAGTCTAGAACATTTAAGCAGAGAGCATTGTAGACAAATAGCATGACATTGAGAAGATGCTGCCTTTGAGCTGGCCTCTTGGGAAAGTTGGTGAATTATTTAGAACTGACAGGGCCTAGTCACACCTGTCTTGTAGAGTTACCACTGAAATTGCAACTTAATTGGAAAGTGAAAGAAACAGGAATTGAAAACAGCTCAATTCAACCATTGATCCTTTCATACGTAGCAGATTGTCCCACATTAATTGCAATAACTGGGACATCCACATTGCAACAAAGTGAGAATTGTGTTGCCATGTAGATGTGCACAGGGATGTCTACTGAGAGGATAAAGTCAAGATGGCAGCCACAATCATATGTAGTATGATCATGCTGTACATCATATAACAAAGGAAACTTTGTTGTTTGTATGTACACTGAGAGCTCATGCACTGGAGAAAAAATTGTTCTGTGTCCAATCACATATTCCTAATAGAAGCCCCACCTTTTTAAAATAATTTTGCTTACAGACCCTTGTGAAATATTAAGATACACATGCAAATGGGTAGTCATAATCATGATAGTAAAGTTGCAAGGGACCTTGGAGGTCATCTAGTCCAACCCCCTGCTCAGGCAGGAAACCCTATACCATTTCAGACAAATGGCTGTCCAGTCTCTTCTTAAAAACTTCCAGTGTTGGAGCATTACAGCTTCTGGTGGCAGGTTGTTCCACTGGTTAATTGTTCTAACTGTCAGGAAGTTTCTCCTTAGTTCTAGGTTGCTTCTCTCCTTGACTAGTTTCCATCCGTTTCTTCTTGTCCTGCCTTCGGGTGCTTTGGAGAATAGCTTGACTCCCTTTTCTTTGGGGCAGCCCCTGAGATACTGGGAGACTGCTATCATGTCACCCCTAGTCCTTCTCTTCATTAAACTAGACATATCCAATTCCAGCAGCTGTTCCTTATATGTTTTATTATAATATAATTTGTTCCCCAATAGCATGAATGTATAAGAATGCTTCAATTTCTTGCGCGGGTGATCAACATTTCTTGTTATTCCCTATTTTCTTTTCTTTTACTTTTAAAAAGCTGCTTTAATTTGATTTTAAAGCAATTTCCCAGAGAAGCCTACAGGAACCATTCTTTTTTCAAAGCCATCCTTTTTGATATTTCCTCTCAGACAAAATAGATTGACTTATTTATTTATATCCCATCTTCATTATTTTTATAAATAATTCTGGGGAGTGAACTTATCTAACGCTCCTTCCTCCTCCTACTTTCCCCACAACAAAAACCCTGTGAGGTGGGTTGCCCTGAGAAAGAGTGGCTGGCTCAAAGTCACCCAGTTGGCTTTCATGGCTAAGGCAGAACTATAACTCACAGTCTCCTGGTTTCTAGCTCAGCACTTTAACCATGGATCAGACCGGCCCTTTCCTTAACTTGCTTTTTCCAGGCACATCATTTTTGTCAAGATTTTGACTTTCAACCCTATTCTAGTTTAATGGATGCCAAAAAGCAGTGGGAGCTGAGATAACAACGGTGTCAAGTGCCAGGAAAATCCAGAAATCCAGCCCATTCAAATGAGTATAAAGATTTATTGCAAGCTTAAGCTCTCTGCAAGAGTCTGACCTACTAATGTTCAAAGTGCTTCTACAAAAGTCTGACCTACTAATATTTGGTTGTAGATAAGAGTCAAAAGGAATTCACGGTGGGCTGGACTCAGATCTCTTCTGAGCGTGAAGGGATTCGAGATTGATGATACGTTTGGCCCCTTCCCTCTGTTCTGTTCCACTGGCTGAGGAATTCTGGGAGTTGAAATCCACAAGTCATAAAAGGGCCAAGTTTGAAGACCCCTGGTGTAGCTCACTATACCTCACTACCCTTTCCAGCCAAAACAAAGGGTCATGAGTTAGTCATATGATTTGGTGCTTGTCATTTTTAGTACTCATCATGCCTTGCGGAACCAATTAATGAGTACCAGAGTATCACTGTATTACAAGATAGGAATTACTTTCCCAACAAGATGAGAGGCCCAGTTTTGACCCTGTTCCTTGTATTCCTTGTTCCAGCTAATTTACCAGCGGATCGCTTTATCCATAGGATGGTAGCTATGTTTGTTGGGTCTTTCAGACCTGCCATTTAAATTTCCTCTAGTGCTCTGAGATGCTGGAGGATTTAAGGAGGCAGATCTCAAACACAACAACACTAAATTATGTGACATATGCATTTCTCGGCTGAAAATATTTCCTAGACTGAAATTGCTTTGTCCAGAAAATAGAAAGCAATATAAACCCAGTGAGTGCTAGACTTTAACTTACAACAGTTTCTTTAGTGACCAAAGTTACGATGGCACTGAAAAAAGTGACTGATGAGTCATGGTGGCGCAGTGGTTAGAATGCAGAATTGCAGGCTAACTCTGCCCACTGCCAGCAGTTCAATCCTCACCAGCTCAAGGTTGACTCAACCTTCCATCCTTCCGAGGTCGGTAAAATGAGGCTACAGATTGTTGGGGGCTATAGGCTGACATTGCAAACCACTTAAAGAAGGCTATAAAGCCCTGTGAAGCAGTATATAAGTCTAAGTGCTATTGCTATGAACTTTTTTTCGCACTTGCGACCATTGCGGCATCCCCATGGTCACATGATCAAAATTCAGATGCTTGGCAACTGACTCGTATGTATGATGGTTGCCGTGTCCCGGGGTCAGGTGATCTCCTTTTGTGACTGTAATGTATTGGGCCTGTTTCACTTGAACTGTACCACGTGTCTTTGAATGCTGTTGAGATTGCTTAATCAGGGAGTCTGTGTAACAGTTGCTGGCTTCTCAGACAGGCAGTCTCCAGGATGACCATTGGTTGGCTCTCGGGTGGCAATAGGCTCCTTCAAACCTATTGGCTGCCGCCTAGTGGCCAGCAGTATAAATAGCTGCATAGAAGCCTTGGTTACTAGTTCAGTTCCTGCTATTCAATAAAGCATGTTCCTGCCTGAACTCTCTCGCCTCGTCTCCTGCTTGCAAAGAACCCAGTATACCACAGTGACCTTCTGACAAACAAAGTCAATGGGGAAGCCAGATTTATTTAACAACCGTGTTACTAACTTAACAACTGCAGGGATTCAGTTAACATCTGTAGCAAGAAAGGTTATAAAAGGAGGCAAAACTTACTTAACAACTGTGTGTCAGATATTTTGGGCTCTGTTGTGTCCATAAGTCCAGGACTACCTGCACTTTAATGCCATCCTCTATCTTCCTAAAAAGTAAACAGTCACAAGGTCTGTCAACTAAAACGCCTCTATCTTCTTTGGTTTAGCTTCATTTTAATGGGGCTAATGGGGGTGGCTTCTTGGAGAGAAATGGAGAGCTTTAATAGTATTTCTGCTGATTTGGTGTGTACCTTGGCTAGCTCTCAGGTACTAGAAGATTAAGGTTCTGTTCCATTAGAATGAAGGATTATATGCAGCACAGATTGACTTGAAAATGGAGACGTGAAGATTGAATGCCTTCTTGTGGAGTTGAGGAATTCTACGTTTCTTAACCCTCATGAATATAGATAAGCTGATTTTGGAACGGGCCTGTTAATTTCCTCCAATTTAACCAGACTAACAGACTCTAATGTAGGATCCTATTTTTTTCCCGTTCAGTAAAAAAAAAGGCAGCAGAAAAACCACCAATGAGTGTATTCAATTTATGCCATTTCCAAGAGTTAGAGAAAGAAGATTTCTTTCTGATGGCTTGCCTTTTCCATTTCAGTTAAGTTGTAGGACTCTGTCTGCCGTGGACTCTCCTTGTTTGTTTGTTTTTGGCTATGGATTGCGGCATAAAATATTTTGAGATAGAATTTGTAATCATAATGAATAATAGATGAAAAATTCTAAAGTTTTTGAAGTTTAAAATCCAGTGCTGTTTGATTTACTGTGTCTTTATAGTTGCATTTTTTTAAATAATTCTGTATTTTTCTTTCCCACTATGGGGCTATGACCAGATGGTTCTTTTTTAATAAATAAATTCTTCTAGCAGATTTGGGACTGTGCTCTTTTCGTACTCCTGTTGCTACTTTTAACTTTTGCAAATATATTTTCTATGTTGTCCCTTGTCCTTAACTAGAACAACCTCAAAAGGTTAAATCTAATATAACAACACTGAGCATACATATTATTATGTTTACATCTCTATCTCCTCCATCTCCATCTCCATCATCTATCTTCTCTATCTCCATCATCTATCTCCATCTCCATTATCTATCTCCATCTCCATCATCTATCTTCTCTATCTCCATCATCTATCTTCATCTCCATCACTATTTCCATCAACATTATCTATCTCCATCTCCATTATCTATCTCCATCTCCACCATCCATCTCTACCATCCATCTCCATCATCCATCTCCATCATCCATCTCCATCTTCATCATCCACCATCAAGCTGTTTCATTTTCAGGTATGCAACTTAAGCTTAGCCCAGTGCCTGCAGAGGAAGCAAGTGCTAACCTTCAAATTTATTTGAGTAGTGGGTCCTCCTCAGACAAAACTGGGGGGAAAAAAGCCAACACGGTTTTGATAAAGCAGGAACATTTTTCAGTGGCCATCTTTCAGTGGGGAAGAAATGGGCATGAATAAATTCAAAGGGCTTGGCTTAATCTTTATTACTACCTAAATAATTTTAGAAGGAAGGAAGGAAGGAAGGAAGGAAGGAAGGAAGGAAGGAAGGAAGGAAGGAAAGAAAGAAGAAAGAAAGGGAAGGGGTAAGGGAGGGAGGAACAAAAGGAGGAAGGGAGGGAGGGAGGAAGGAAAGAAGAAAGGGAAAAAGGGAGAAAGGATAAGTAGGAAGAAAGAAAGAAAGAAAGAAAGAAAGAAAGAAAGAAAGAAAGAAAGAAAGAAAGAAGAAAGGAAAGAAGGAAGAAAGAAGGAAGAGAGGGAGGGAGGGAGCCAGGTAGATTATTTCAGATTCCCAGCATCCTTTTTTCCCTTCCAAACTTGTATGAGCTGCTTCTAAGCAAAAACTGAAGAAATACTCACAAGGAGGTCTTTTGTATGAGAGCTGGCAATTCCAAGTGGAGGCTGGTTGTCTAGCTTCTGCAATTTGCACCATCTCGGTAGCACGAGAAAAGACTCTTGCCAGCATACAAATGATGGTAACCTCCATGTAGCCTCTGTGTAGAAACACTCTCCATAGGAGCCCCATCTGGCTGGGAGCCCAGCAGTCTGAACAGTGTGGCAGCTATCTTTCATCGCCCAGTGGGAGGACTCTATTAAAAACTGACCCTAAGAAATCCAGCGGAACTATAAACACCTAATATAGGCTAGCTATTTGTGTTGAGAAGAAACTTTATTCACTAATGGACAATGTTAAATATATCCTCAGAAGAGGCTAGTTCGAAATGCATAGAATTTTTTTTTTCAAGCTGTAAGACGGCTTTGCAAATAACATGTATGTAATCTGTACGCTGACATGAGCAACACCCAAACATACATTTTGTGTAAACAGGCCACAACTCATATTGGTTGACATGATATAAAAAGATGTTGACACTCCAGAAAGAGGGCAGAGAAGAGCAACAAAGATGATTAGGGGACTGGAGGCTAAAACATATGAAGAACGGTTGCAGGAATTAGGAATGACGTTTAATGAAGAGAAGGACTAGGGGGTGACATGATATCAGTCTTCCAATATCTCAGGGGCTGCCCCAAAGAAGAGGGAGTCAAGCTATTCTCCAAAGCCCGTGAAGGCAGGACAAGAAGCAATGGATGGAAATTAACCAAGGAGAGAAGCAACCTAGAAATAAGGAGAAATTTCCTGACAGTTAGAACAATTAACCAGTGGAACAGCTTGCCTCTGGAAATTGTGGGTGCTTCATCACTGGAGACTTTAAAGAAGAGATTGGACAACCAATGGTAATAAGGTTTCCTGCTTGGGAAGGGGGTTGGACTAGAAGACCTCCAAGATCCCATCCAACTCTATTACTCTGTTATTCTGTTCCCAAGGCATATTAGCTGGAAGGAATGTATCAAAGCTAGAAAAGACAATCCTTGGTCAAGCCACTTGCCATGGGTCTGTGGGGGGTGAAGGGAATAAAATAACTCAAAGTAATGGCCAATCAGCCCTGTGAGTTAGATTATATTAAGAAACCAACACCATGTAGAATCAGAACTATTTTTATTGCAAGTCTGAATGGAGCCCTTACTAAATCTGGAAGTTTTGGAGAGCTACACTAAATAATATTTTTAAGGCACTTTGCTTAGCATTTTTACTTTTTTCTGATATTTTGTTCAGGCTTCGATACTTTTCTGGGTACAGATTTTTGTGCACTTTTTTCGTGGATTTGCAAACTCAAATGCAAAAGTTTGAAAGGTGTGATTTCTGTGTGCATGCATATTTAATTATAGATAGATTTGACACATATACGGGTGACTTTTTCTCCTAGCTACAGGAGAGAAATTCTTTAGGAAATCACAAAATATAGTTCAGTGGTGAGAAATGGAAGGTTTTGCACTTAGGTGGGGAAAAAAACAGATGCACAGATTTATATTCCCAATTTGTTCATCATTTTCCATCCAGGTGGTTTTCCATATCCACATCTTTCCGAAATTTCTTAACGCTTGTACAAAGGCCAGATGTTTGCAAACATGTTTGTAACCAGCCACATGGGAGAGAATCAAACACCTTTTCATAATTGATCCAAGGCATTTTTAAGGCATTTTTTCCCCTTCTCTTGGTATTTTTTTGTGTCATTTTATCAATCACCAGTTGGACTTTTCTTCCGCACAATTTTCAACAATTGCTTTTTTGTTCAGGGGGATGCAATGAATTTTTGAACGTGAACTTGAAATCGTATTTGCTAATTCAGGTAGTCTTCGACTTACGACCACAATAGAGACCCAAATTTCCATTGCTAAGTGAGATGGTTGTTGAGTGATTTTTGCCCCTTTTTAACGACCTTTCTGGCC
Organism: Vipera ursinii; assembly: GCF_947247035.1. Classification (NCBI taxonomy): domain Eukaryota; kingdom Metazoa; phylum Chordata; class Lepidosauria; order Squamata; family Viperidae; genus Vipera; species Vipera ursinii. The sequence goes on along the minus strand of NC_139515.1, from coordinate 81,936,709 downwards.
GCAGTTGTTAAGTGAATCACTTCTTCTTCTTCTTGTGCCATATCCATTACTGGACATTGGTGATCATGTTGGCGATCCTGTGAATTGCTACAGTGAATCACGCAGCTGTTAGGTTAGCAACATGGTGGCTAAGTGAATCTGGCTTCCCCATTGACTTTGCTTGTCGGAAGGTCGCCAAAGGGGATCACATGACCCTGGGACAGGACAACCGGCATATATACCTGCCAGTTGCCAAGCCTCTGAATTTTGATCATGTGACCCTGGGACACTGCTGTCAACGCTGCTAACATCGGATGTTCTTGCTTTGACAACAGATGAAAATGCAGCCATTTTCTCTATTCTTTTAGAATTAGTTGGTGTTGGGAGGGGGATTGGAATGAGAGTCCAGTTATTAATAATAATAATAATAACTCTGCCATGGGAATCCAAGGACAAACTGGGTCCAGAGCTGATAACATTTTGGTGGGCTGGAGAGTCGAGAAGAAAGCTCACGCTTCAAGCTAATTGGGCAATGTGATTTATGACTGTTTATTTGGGGGGTTGGGAATTGTACCTTGTTACTTTGTATCCAGGGGAGGGGAATTTGGTTTTTGGGTTCAGCTATGTAGTGCCGATACTTTGTTTCCCAAATAAAAGATTCTTTAGGGAAAATAATGCCTCGAAGTTCTTTTGAAGAGTTTCATCTATCAGAACCACGACAACTGCAACCGTCATAAATATGTGCCAATTGTAAGGTGTCTGGATTTTGGACACGTGATCATGTGGATGCTGTTTTGGTTGTGTGAAAAACGGTCTCAAGTCACTTTTTCCAGTGCTGTTCTAACTTCAAACAGTCACTAAACTAATGGTCATAAGTTGAGGACTGTCTGTATGGCAGTTTAAAATTTGAACATGATTTGCAAGCAAGTAATTGCTCTTTGACAGGTGGTTTGATGTATAGTAGTGATGAAGGCATCAGGCTACAGGCCATGAGTCTCACTTTAGGAACAAAGTCAGTTGGGTGACCTTGAGCCAGTCATTTTCTCTCAGCCCTAAGCAGGAGGCAATGGCAAACCACTTCTGAAATCTTGCCAAGGAAATTGAGGGATTTGTTCAGGCAGCCTCCAAGAATCAGACACGATTTAACAAAATAAAAATAATAAAAAGCTAAAAAAAGGAAAAAAAATCCCAAAAGAGACTACGACAAATCCCAAGAATAACAAATCTCTCTGAAATCTTGTCTAAAAACTATAAAACAAAAACTTCTTAACTTCGTTCTCATGTCTTCCTTCAAAAACTCCTCATTTATTATGCCCGAGAATATACTGCGAAAATTGCTTTGATATTTTATTTTTTACCCCAGACTCACCTTATTGGTGAGATGAGTGGCAAAATAATAATAATAATAATAATAATAATAATAATAATAATAATAATAATAATAATAATAATAATAATAATAATAATAATAAAGTTAGAAGGGACCTTGGAGGTCATCTAGTCCAACCCCCTGCTCAGGCAGGAAACCCTAAACCATTTCAGGCAAATGGCTGCCCAGTCTCTTCTTAAAAACTTCCAGTGTTGGAGCATTCACAACTTCTGGAGGCAAGGAGTTCCACTGGTTAATTGTTCTCACTGTCAGGAAGTTTCTCTTTAGTTCCTGGTTGCTTCTCTGCTTGATGAGTTTCCATCCATTGCTTCTTGTCCTGCCTTCAGGTGCTCTGGAGAATAGCTTGACTCCCTCTTCTTTGGGGCAGCCCCTGAGATATTGGAACACTGCTATCATGTCACCCCTCACCCTTCTCTTCATTAAACTACACAGACCCAATTCCAGCAACCGTTCCCTAGATGTTTTAACCTCCAGTCCCCCAATCATCTTTGTGAATTTAATGAATAATAATGACAACAGCAGCAGAAGAGAAGAGCACTGGGCTAAACTGAAGGTGCTTACCTGAACAGTTTGATGGTGGATGATGAAGATGGAGATGGATGATGGAGATGGATGGTGGAGATTGAGATGGATGATGGAGATGGATGATGGAGATGGATGAAAGGACTGGAGAAGATAACAAAACGCAAAGACCTGCAAATAGAAATAGATTACTGTTGCAAAAGAAAGCAAAGTTAGTATCAGTAGTAATGGGTGCCTTGGATGCAATCCCAAAACATCTGGAACATCTCCTGAATACCATCGGCATTGACAAATTCACCATCAGTCAATTTTAAAAGATGACTTTACTCAGGACACTTGTATCCTGCAACCATGTCTGTCCATATCTGTCCATCATCAATCATCCACCTCTGGTTATCCCAGGCCCTTGATAGGTGAACAGAAATGCCATATCCAGTCTAAACATCTGGCTGACTCTGTGATGAACCATAATATCCTCTTTGTATTTTTCACCAAATCTACCAGCCCTATGCATTATCCTCAAATGTTCCTTGGGGTTCCACATCTTAGGAAAAACCCCTGACTTAGCAGTTTCCTTCTGCTTGGGAAGACTTTCAGCATCTGCCATTTTGTTTCTCTTCCAACCCACTAGATATTGTCATGGTTCATGGAAGTGCTATCATATCTGTGTTGCAGAAATACAGGTGGCCTCTAGATGGCAGCAAAGATGAGACCGTCAATTTCTTATTGGCTTCAACCCAGATATAATAACTTTATTGGGCCTGACACATGATTTAAGGGAAAAGAGAGATTATAATTGTCTTTCCCTGGAAATCCTATTCAGGTTTTTGACTTTTTTTTCTTAAAATCTTGTAAAACTATTGAATTCTGCCTAAAGACACAATGCTAGTTCTGAAGATTTAAACTCATTACTGAAAAACTTGCTGCATGAAAAACATGACAAAACTAATTATCTGGAGAAGAACGAATGTATTAATAAACAATTCTTATATTTATTTTTCACTTACATCTTTTCTAAGTCAGACATTTGGCAAATTTTAACATTATGATTAATTAGACAATGAAATCGCAAATAGCTTATTCATTTTAGAAATAATCTTTCTTTTCTTTTCTTTTTTTCCACAGATTTTGGTCACTATTGTGACACCATTATTCTTTTAAAACATTCCATTCTTCCTCCTGAAGAGATTTCAAGTCTCAGCCTCTTAATTTGAGCTCATTTAAATGTATTTAACTGTTTGAATTCATGATAATTATGAATACAATTAAGCTTAGCAGGCCTAATGAGTAATAGAAAAAGGCATTTTTGTTCTGACAAAGAATAATTTTTGTAAAGAAAAAAAGAACAGTGAATAAGCATTGAATGTGATGAAACTGTAAGCGAATATAGTCACATAAAGGAAGAAATATATGAATAAATATAACTGCATTCCCATGTATAGGAATTGAGGCAACACCGCCTCAAATTAACTTTTAGACAATTAACTAAATGTTTTGAACAGATTTAAGAAAGGTACTGGAAATGTGTGAGAGATAATTTTGTAAGGCAAGTAAAATGAGAAAGATATTATAAGAATTGTCAATGTTCCCAAAAAGCTAAAAGTATTAGTTTTTATCTATTCATTTGGAAAAGCCCAGAATAGTTAGGAGTTGAGCATCACTTATTTATTTTATTTTTATTTATTTATATTCCCCCTTTATAATTTTTATAAATAATTCAAGACAGTAAAGATACCTAACATTGCTTCCTCTTCTTATTTTCCCCACAGTAACAATCCTGTGAGGTGGGTTGGAGAGAGAGAGAGAGAGAGAGAGAGAGAGAGAGAGAGAGAGAGAGAGAGAGAGAGAGAGAGAGAGAGAGAGAGAGAGAGAGAGAGAGAGAGAGAGAGAGAGAGAGAGAGAGAGAGAGAGAGAGAGAGAGACTCAAAATAACATAGTTGGCTTTCATGCCTAAGGCGGGACTAGAATTCTCGGTATCCTGGTGATTGGTCAAAAGTCACCCAACCAGCTTTCATGCCTAAGGCGGGACTAGAACGCACGGTATCCTGGTGATTGGTCAAAAGTCACCCAACCAGCTTTCATGCCTAAGGCGGGACTAGAACGCACGGTATCCTGGTGATTGGTCAAAAGTCGCCTAACCAGCTTTCGTGCCTAAGGCAAGACTAGAGCTGCCTACAGTGAGCTGTCTACAGTGAGATAGGCAGCAAATAAATTTAACAAATAAATAAAATAAATAAATTTAGAGTCTCCCGGTTTCTAGACTGGTGCCTTTTAATATTTTATTTTATTTTATTTTATTATTTTATTTTATTTATTATTTTATTTT
>NC_139515.1:81828632-81932292 GCF_947247035.1 Vipera ursinii | reverse complement strand
ATGACTTGTAGACTTCAACTCCCACAATTCCTCAGCCAGCGTGCCTGGCTGAGGAATTCTGGGAGTTGAAGTCCACAAGTCATAAAAGGGCCATGTTTGAAGACCCCTGTTTTATCCATTCATCCCTTATTGAAGAATTATTTCCTAACTATAAGCAGGCATTTCGATGGTAGAAATGAGGCAGTCCGTTTCCTGAACGCTGTCACTTGGCAATTGACATACTTTTCCCAGAGTGCCTCATTCCGGGATCATCAGAGATAAATAGCATCCACCCATCCAGGTAATTCTAGGGGAGGAAGAAGTGGACCCGACGTACTCAAGAGAACCCCTGGAAGGTAATGTTCAGCAACCAACCTAGAAAATAGGCCCCTCAGTCTTGAAAAATGTGGAGGCCAAATCAGAAACTGGAGCAGAAGATAATATGTCTCACTTGTATAATTTCTGGCTGAGGAATTCTGGGAGTTGAAGTCCACAAGTCGTAAAAGGGCCAAGTTTGAAGACCCCTGGTATAAATTGATAGCAAACGGCAGTCCTTACTAGCACTGACGGTGTTACCTAGTTAGGGTAATGAAACGTCTGCAAGCAAGCAAGCAAGCTCGGAGAGTATTCTAAGTCTGCTCAATCACCGATAATACTCTGGAAGCGACATTGCACTAGTGTCCCTTCCTTTTCAGCCTTTCCTAATGTTTTTGGCTTGTGCAGGGTTCAGAAAAGGTTCTTATAGAGGATTTTATTTTTACAAAATAAAATATGCCTCAAAGAAGTAAAAAAAGAATAGTGACTCTTGATGGCCTTAAAAAAAAGCAGTCCAGCTCTAGAAGCTCATTTTTCAGCCTCATTTTATAGACTCTTGATATACCACACATTCCTCTTTAAAAAAAATTATTATTTCTTGGAAAGCTGCCCCCTGGGAGTGAAAAGTGCTCTGTAATTGTTCAGCACACCTGTTTCCAGAAACCTCAGTGAAAAAACTATTTAGTTCTCTCTGGTGAGAAGACTATACTACAAGTCCTGTTCAGACTTTTGACTCCTGGCCAAGCAAAACATTGTTTATATAAACCCGAGTACTATGGACTCTATTCAAACACTGAAAACGTGTCTGTGGTGGGTGGGTGGGTGGGGTGGGGGGATGACTGGAGGGAGAGAAATCTCCGTATGAATTTTAACTGGGAATTGGAGCATTTTAAAGGTTTTCCAGTTTAGTGATGAACATTGAAGCTTTGTTAAGGAACTGTTGAATGAGCACAGATCTGTTATACATTGACTCGGTGCTCAATAGTAACAGTGAAAGCCCCGGCCCATTGGGGATCAGATAGCCATCACGGAAGGTGGAAGTCAACAACTAGACACAGGCTCATTTTCAAACAGTGGCTCCAGTCTTCTTGAGCTCATGTCGTATCTCCTTCTGCCTATCACCTTCCCTCTCTCACACACACACCTTCTCCATGCTTCCATTCCAGGGCCAGACATTCCTATCCCAATGTCTTCCCCCTCTCATATCTGCAGCAGCTCAATCTCCTTCCCACCACCTACCTTGTCCCACCAGGAACCCCACATACCACTGAGTGTACTTGCCAATGGCATTTGCCCATCTTGGCACGGTGAGGCTTCCAAATCTCGTGGATTAGAGACTGCTCAAGTCCTGCCCTTCACCCCAACACAGACCCTTAGTAATGAAAAGGCCAGAGAAATTCCACTTTCTAGAACCTCAGAAAGCTTGGCCAGCTAGACCTACTCAGGCGAGGTTGCTTCAAATAGAATGCCGATTCAAGCCATGGCTGCGGCAACTCCCGAAGGGTGTGTTGTAGATAGGACTGCGATGAATCTGACTTCGTGGATCCAAAGGTCCATCAAGAGCCCCTCTGCTGGGGAGATGGGTGGTTGTTTGACAGATAAATAGGTAAGAAAGATCATAAATGGAGCAATTGCTAGGTAAAGCTAGAGAATTTGTTGGCTTCGAGCTGGAGATGGTTTCATATCAATGAAGAAAAGAAGAAATAGGGGAGACATGATAGCAGCATTCCAGTATCTGAGGGGCTGCCACAAGGCAGAGGGGCCAGGTTGTTCACCAAAGCACCAGAGGGATGGAAGGGAAACAGTGGTTGGAAACTGATCAAAGAGAGAAGCAGCCTGGAACTAAGGAGAAATTTCTATTCTATTCTATTCTAAAATTCTATTCTATTCTATTCTATTCTATTCTATTCTATTCTATTCTATTCTATTCTATTCTATTCTATTCTATTCTATTCTATTCTATTCTATTCTATTCTATTCTATCAAACAATGAGACTGCTTGGGTGGACAGTGGTTGGGTTCTATACCTAAGTCCTAACTGAATGTAAGTCTAGAATGAAAATATACACAAAATATTTATACCAAAATAAAGCCATTAGTTGGAGCGGGGTCTAGGACAACTTGTTGCCAACTTGCCATGGCCAACTCACCACAGCTGTGGTCAAATTGCCACAGGACAACTAACTGCAGAACAATTCAACGCTGTATTACTTGTTTCATTCTGGTCCTTTTATTATTGGTGACCATGCTTTTGTCGAAATTATTCCAACTCTTGTATTTCTGGATTGACTTTCTTTATTTTGTTATTATTGGTCGGGGTTCTGTCAAAATTAATTTAACTTTCGTGTTTGTTAAATTGTCCTGTGGCGAGTTGGCTGCAGCGAGTTGTCCTATTCTGGCTGGAGGAATAAATGTTTATGACACTAAAACTATTTTTTCCCCAGTTTTATTCCTAGTTTGATCTTATTTTAGAATGTATGTCAATCTAACCAACATTTTTTTTCTTCTGTTATTCAGGTTTTGATTACATTTTCAGACTATTTTGTTTTTTTAAAAGAAAGATGATCAGATGCCAAAAGACAGTCTGTTATACAACAGAGTGTAAATACCCAAAATAAATGAAAAGCACAATATTCTTCATATTACAACAGTTTAGTCTGGGCAAGCCAACATTTCCCCCCCTCTTCTAATGGTTCTCATTACCCTTACTGGAGTTTGAAAATGCCTCTCTAATTGTTCTGTCTTCAAGAAACGGCCTTTATCTCATCCCTGCGTTACAGATAAAGCCACCTAACTTCCTATTTATTTGATCCCAGGTTAAGGTGGAATTTTGCATTTTTTCCCCTGCCTGTACGTCTTGCTCTATGCACAGTTTGTGGCACTTTGGTGGTGACTATGGTCATGGGAGGGAAAGGCTGGGATCTGCTCAGCTCCAGCTGGCCCCTTTGGACTGTTGTGGGCAACTTTTGTTCTGTTCCAGCCTACGACTGGCCCTGTTTGTGTGTCAGGGACAACCCCTTTTTCCTTTTTACAGTCAATAGGCTGGAAAAACCCAACCCAAATTTATTTACAGTTCAAACAAAAAAGCAAAAGAACATTTCCTTCAATAAATGAATCAAAATATCAAAAGAGTCAACAAACAAGAGTTAATCAGAAGTATCAAGAACAGGCCAGGATTCTCTTAGAATGTCTCCAAACAGTTGCCTTCTGCTTCTAGCGTCTCTGAACAGATTCAGCTGTGACTCTTCTGAGTCTGACACCTCGTACTCACACAGCTGAGCCTCATGAGGAACATGACTGGAGGGGCCAGGCTGAGAGTCTTGCAGTGCATCAGAGCCTCCCTCTGACACCAAAGGCTCTCCAAACCCCTCCTCCTCCTCCTCCTCCTCCTCAGATTCATTGGACTCAGCTGCTGGGACCGCAGGCCGACACCGAATCACAACAACTTTCCTCTGGTAATTTTCTTGCTTGAGCAGTGAGTTGGGCTAAAAAATCTCCCCTCCAACTCTGTCATTTTAGGTTCTATGTGCCTTGCATAGTCATTTTGACATTGGGTACCTGTGCATTTCATAAAGGACCACATGGGCTCTTGGTCTATGTGGGTTGGGTCCTACAGTCTTGCACTAGATCCCCAGACATACTACAAAAATTGGAATTGATAGGCAGTGAGGAGGCAGAGTGATACTGCCTGTCTCACTTCTTGGGTAGCCTCCATACCTCACTTCTGTAAATCAAGCACTGCATCCTTGGGATGGGTTGGAGATTCCAGGTAAAGCAGTAAAGGATCTTGACCTCTGCTTTATCATGAAGCCCTCATCTGTTGGTTGCCTGATCCCCTGGGGTATTGTAACTAGGCTTTACAAAGAAGCTCCCATGAACTCATGCCAATAAATCAGCAGCTGCAGGTGACATCTCTGCTTTACCAGGGATCCCTCCCCCCATTCCACTGATCAGGGTCTAAAGATGGTTAAACTCTTGGGTCTAGCCATTCGTCAATGCTCCTATTTTCCTCCAGTCTCACCTATGCTGAAGAGTGGAGTGGAGTGGTGGACCTTTTTTCTTGCTGGAAGGACCTCCATCAGTCCCTTTTTTTGAAATTTGTCCCATATTAAAGTTGAGCAGATATCATCCACCTGCCCGCTTGTAGAGGCAGAGTACAAGTTGATTGTCAGGATGGAGCATATGCACTGGCACCCTTCTGGGCTGCCTGTTGGAACAGGTGAAGGCCCATTAAATTGGCTTTCTGGATGACTTACCCATAAAGCAAAGAGTGGATCATCTGACATTTAGATAAAGCTATGGGTCTCCTAAGGGGGGACACGATGGCTCAGTGGTTAAAAGATGCTGAGCCTGTTTGCTAGAAAGCTGATTTGAGACCCAAGTGTTGCACAATGGGAATGAATTCCTGTTCTTGCCCCAGCTCCTGCCCACCTAGCAGTTCGCAAATGCGAGTAGATAAATAGGTACCCTTTGATGGGAAGACAACAACTTTCTGTGCATATCGACAGATAGTCCTGCTGGTCACCTGACCATGGAAATGTCTTCGGACAACGCTGGCTTTCTTGGCCAAGAAATGGAGATGAACACTGCCCCCTAGAGGTGGAAATGACTGGACAGGGGAAACCTTTAAGTTTATCATGTGTCTCCTGCTGTGTTGGAAATCCTCTGTTTAAAAAAAAAGAGAAAACCCCAGCTGTTTTAGATGTTCGGTCTCTTTGTTTATGACCATAACTTCAAGCGGCAATCTGAACATCTTTCTGGATTTGACTTTGGCTGTGGACATCAGGATAAGGATGTCAAAAGAAGAGAAGAAGAAGAAGAGAAAAGCCACAAAGATGATTAGGGGACTGGAGGCTAAAACATATAAGGAACGGTTGCTGAAATTGGGTCTGTCTACTTCAGGGGTAGGCAACCTTGGCTCTTTTATGACTTGTGGACTTCAACTCCCAGAATTCCTGAGCCAGCCATGTTGAGGGAAAAGGGAGAGGTTTCCAAGCTGAGGCAGGCTGGCTCAGGAATTCTGGGAGTTGAAGTCCACCAGTCATAAAAGAGCCAAGGTTGCCTACCCCTGGTCTAGTTTAATGAAGAGAAGGACGAGGAGGGTCATGATAGCAGTCTTCCCATATCTCAGGGGCGGCCACAAAGAAGAGGGAGTCAAGCTATTCTCCAAAGCACCCGAAAGCAGGACAAGAAGCAACGGATGGAAACTAATCAAGAGAGAAGCAACCTAGAACTAAGGAGAAATCTCCTGACAGTTAAAATAATTAATCAGTGGAACAACTTGCCTCCAGAAGCTGTGAATACTCCAACACTGGAAATTTTTAAGAAGAGACTGGACAGCCATTTGTCCGGAATGGTATAGGATTTCCTGCCTGCTTCGTCCGCTGAAGAATTACGCGAGACAGCTGGCTAAACGTAAACCTTTTATTGACAGGAACCGGGCAAAGAACAGACTCGCAGCGCCTCTATTTATACCCCCAGCTGGCTGACAGGCGACCAATCAGAGCTGTGCCGGTTTCCCGCTTGTTGTGCGGACCAATCGGCGGTGGTGAGCTTTGACAGCTCAGAGCTGTCAAGCTGTGTTGCGCCTGCGCAGTTTCCTGCGACTCCGACAGCTGGGAGCTGTCAAGCGGTTGCGCTTGCGCAGTGGCTACCGGCAGCTTTTGACAGCTGTTAAAAGCTGCTGTAGTGTTTTACCTCATAACTATTTACATGTGGTACATAACCATTAAACATAACATATTAATACACAACACTGCCTGAGCAGGGGGTTGGACTAGATGACCTCCAAGGTCCCTTCCATCATCATCATCATCAGTATTATTATTATTATTATTATTATTATTATTATTATTATTATTATTATTATTGTTGTTGTTGTTGTTGTTGTTGTTGTTGTTGTTTTTATTATTATTATTATTATTATTATTATATTATTATTATTATTATTATTATTATATGGGGGGGGAACTGAAACCAAGCTGAGCTGTAGGTACTGTCTACAGTACTTAATTTCTACCCACATAGACATCAAAACAGCACCAGTTCAATTGGAGCAACACAAAAATCATCGGCCACACTACCAAACTGTCCTGCTCGTGAGTCCATCGGAGCCTGGCCCTCCACAAGCAATTCCATCAACAGACACATCAACCTACAATCATCCTACGAAGCCATTAGGATCCAAATCAACCGCACCGCCAACCAGAGACAGCACCAACTTCCAACCATCCCACGGAAGCCCGCTCTCCCCCACCAGCAGTTCACCTCCTAATGATCCTGACCTGATGTAACCTCCCCATGACAAGACCCATCACAACACTCACTCATAACTCACACCAGACCCATGAGAAGACCCATCCCTTGACACCCACGCCCACACCTGAAGCCCTTAGAAACAGAAGAACGCTGACATCTCCTCAACTCAGCCGAAGATGTTACCTAGCCTGGCAACGAAACGTTTGGAAGCCAACCCACCTCGGAGAACGAACCTCCACCCTCGTCTTGGACGGAGATGCTAGAGGTGAAATCCAAACACATGTAGGGAAGAAGTGAGTCTGGAAGCAGTTGGGAACAGCTGGGTTTGATGACTAACGCAGTTGGATGCCATGAGGAACAAATTAAACAAGTGACTGCAGTCCAAACTGCTCCTGTGACAGACACTTTAATCAGGAAGTCAAAGGGTGATTGACAAGATGAAAAGCTGGATGACATGCAAAATGGAAACAGAAGGATCAACACAAGGAAAGGGCAGCCTAGGTCAGCAGGCTGACAAAAATAATCAAGTAGAACAGGCCATAATCCAATCTTTGAAGGTTTGGCAAAAGGCTAGTTATGAGAGTAGCAGCCAAAAGGAAAAGAACAGTCATTTTAGAGCAAGAAACAGATTTCCGAGACTCCCAGAGATGTGTGTGTGTGTGTGTGTGTGTGTACCAATGAATCTCCCTTTCATTTTGAAAAGGGGAATGGAAAAAGGACTCCTGCTGAATTTTATGGGGTGACGTGAAAATGTGCCATTGCATACATATACATGCACCCAAACTATATGTCAACTCTACAATGAGCGTGGCTGCAGCCATTTTTTTCTTCTCATTCCAGGTTGTCACATAGAAAGGAGGGAGTGTGTGTGTGTGTGTGTCCAGGTGCTTCGTTAGTCAAAATAATCTTCTGTCCGTGGTAACCAAAGTTGTCTGCTGCTCCCGCAACCAGGGACTGGGCATTGCATAAAAAAACCCAAATAACAATAACAACAACAAGCAATAACAATAAAGTTGGAAGGGACCTTGGAGGTCATCTAGTCCAACCCCCTGCTCAGGCAGGAAACCCTATACCATTTCAGACAAATGGCTGTCAAGTCTCTTCTTAAAAACATCCAGTGTTGGAGCATTCACAGCTTCTGGAGGCAGGTTGTTCCACTGGTTAATTGTTCTAACAGTCAGGAAGTTTCTCCTTAGTTCTAGGTTGCTTCTCTCCTTGGTGAGTTTCCATCTGTTGCTTCTTGTTCTGCCTTCAGGTGCTTTGGAGAATAGCTTGACTCCCTCTTCTTTGGGGCAGCCCCTAAGATATTGGAACACTGCTATCATGTCATCCCTCACCCTTCTCTTCGTTAAACTACACATACCCAATTCCAGCAACCGTTCCCTATATGTTTTAGCCTCCAGTCCCCCAATCATCTTTGTTGCTCTTCTCTGTACCCTTTCTAGAGTCTCGACATCTTTTTTACATCGTGGTGACCAAAACTGGATGCAGTATTCCAAGTGTGGCTTTACCAAGGCATTGTAAAGTGGTATTAATACTTCACGTGATCTTGATTCTATCCCTCTGTTAATGCAGCCTAGTACTCTGTTGGCTTTTTTGGCAGCTGCAGCACACGGCTGGCTCATTATATATATGATATTATATGATTATATTGGGGAACGTAGTTGCTTGCATAGTTTTGTGGGTGGGACATTAAACTTTGTAATTGGGTAATTGTTTACTTGTGTGTTCAGACTTGGTTTCACTTTTGACAGTGCTGGTACTTTGTAACTAATAAACATGTTCTTTGAGAAATTTTCAAGCCTCGGAGTTCTGCTTTGTCTCTGTCTGTCAGAACCATAACACTATACACATAAACATAATTGATTTATGAGAATCCAAAGCCTTAAAAAATTGGAAAAGACAACGTTGATCGTCAGTGTCACTTTTGTTTTTCGTTTTTTGAAAAAGAACCATCCCTTGAATTTTGTATTTCATTTGTTCTTTGATTTCCACAGGGGTCCCAAATGTGTTGTGCTACAACCGACAAATTACAGTAGTCCTTGACTTACAACCATTTGTTTAGTGATTGAAGTTACAATGGCATTTGACAAAGTGACTTATGACTGGATTAGGCTCCTATTTATGACGGTTGCAGTGTCCCCCGGGGTCATGTGATTACCTTTTGCAACCTTCTGACAAACAAAGTCAATGGGGAAGCTGGATTCGCTGAGCAACCTTGTGGCTATCTTAACAAGTGCAGTGATTCACTTAAGAGTTGTAGTAAGAAAGTTCGTAAAATGGGCCAAACTCAGTGGTGGGATTCAGGCAGTTTGCACCAGTTTGGCAGGACCAGTAGCTAACTGACTGAATGCACACTGCTTCTGGAAGTCTGTTCTAGGCTGATAGGCCTGGAGGAGGCCTTCCAGGCCTAGAATGGTCCACTAGAAGTGCATGGATGCCACTTCTGGAAGTCTGTTCTAGGCCTGGGAGACCTGGAGGAGGCCTCCCAGGCCTAGAAGGCCTGCCGGAAGTGCATGGATACCACTTCCAGAAGTCCGTTCTAGGCCTCGGAGGCCCAGGCCTGCATCCAATAAGAGAACCGGTTGTTCAGGTATTTGAATCCCACCAGTGGCCAAACTCACTTAACTGTATCACTTAGCAATGGAAATTTTGGGCTCAATTATGGTCGTAAGTTGAGGACTGTACAAACTTCCTCTTAAAGCCAAAACAGTTTCAATACAGGGGCACCTGGTAAAACCATAAAGGTGGGGTTTCACCCAAAATATCTGTAAGCATTATTTTGCATAAAATCATAAACATCTCTATTTATCAATAGCTATCAGGATATGTGCAGGCTTCATCGGAGAACAGGTTAAAAAGGAAAGTGAATTAAACTGAATTCAGCTCTTGATGTCAAGTTCATAGAAACATGACATCCAATTTTATTGGTAATAATATGGAAATGGTTTGTCATTAACACCTTCCAGGCTGTATTCCTCAAACTTTTTGGCTGTCACCCCTCCTGACATGAACCAGGCTCAGCCAAGGTGATCTAAACACCACCATCTGCTGCAACAATTGGTAAACCAAATTGTTGTATCTCATAATTATTGCACTCATATTCTTACATATTCTTTATATATGTACCTCTCTCTTTGCACAAGTGTGCAGGAGTAATTTTATTAATGCTGGTATAATGCAGGATGAGTTCCAATAATAATGCAACTATTAATAGTCACATAATGATGAGACATCAATATAATAATAATAATATAACTAGCAAAGAACAAAAAGGAATAATCAAAATACTCCACCGTTTTGCTCTCTGCAATGCAAGAATACTCAGAAAGATTAACCAGTGGAACAGCTTGCCTTCAGAAATCATGGGTGCTCTGTCACTGAAGGTTTTTAAGAAGAGACTAGACAGTCACTTGTCTGAAATGGTATAGGTTCTCCTGCTTGAGCAGTGGGCTGGACTAGAAGACCTCCAAGGTCCCTTTCTATTCTATTCTATTCTATTCTATTCTATTCTATTCTATTCTATTCTATTCTATTCTATTCTATTCTATTCTATTCTATTCTATTCTATTCTATTCTATTCTATTCTATTCTATTCTATTTCATTCCATATTTTCTATTCTATTCTATTCTATTCTATTCTATTCTATTCTATTCTATTCTATTCTATTCTATTCTATTCTATTCTATTCTATTCTATTCTATTCTATTCTATTCTATTCTATTCTATTCTGTCAAGGTGAAAAGTGAATGGCATTGGTGGAGCTGACAAGTAACAATCACTTGAAGGGAAATGGGTGGTAGGATCTGAAGGTTTCAAAATGGGACAAGCTTGCCCAGATACCGAAAAACAGGAAAATGCACCTTGAAAAACACGAGGCAGAAGCAATTGCTTAAATATGAGGATATAATGGATGCCAAGGCACAGTATTAGGAGGGATTCCAACTCTAAATTTTGGATAATGTCACGGTCCAGGACTCAGATGCCGAGCATGAATCTGAATTTGAAGAAGCTCCTCCAGCAGAACCTGTGGAATATCAGCCTCAGGAGACACAAAGCCAAGAATCAGCTGAGCTTAAACAAACCCAGGCGCTCCCTGAATAACCTGAGCAGTCAGATGGTGATAAAGCCATGCCTTCCAACCTTTGTTTGGCGATCTTAGTTTTCAAGTGATAGTTTTGGTGAGATTCGGTCTAGGACGTCTTTGATATTTTTGCAGACCATGGAATGTGCCATAGTCCCGCACCATAGTTCAAAGGCATCCACCCTTCTCCTATCTGCCTTTTTCAGAGTCTGAGTTTCTCAGCCGTAAGTAGCAATTGGAAAAATTATTGCTAGTGAACTAGGTCGGAGCTAGAGACCCCAAAGGTGCTTTTTCAGGAGGCAACTGGACTTTCTTGTTTTTCTTTGAAGACGTTTCGCTTCTCATCGAAGAAGCTTCTTCAGCTCTGACAGGATGGTGGGGAATGAAAGGATTTATACTCCTTGCAGACAGCTGGTCATTTGCATTCTTTTAGAGAGTCGTTGAGGCCACTTGGAGGTTTATCTATCTCCAGTCTACATCACAGTCCTCTCAACAGTTCCAAGAAGGCTCCACACCCATTTGCATCACTCAGGTGACCCTGATGATACAGATAAACCTCCAGGTGGCCTCAACGGCTCTGTAAAAGGATGCAAATGACCAGCCGTCTGCAAGGAGTATAACTCCTTCCATTCCCCACCATCCTGTCAAAGCTGAAGAAGCTTCTTGGATAAGAAGCAAAACGTCTTCAAAGAAAAACAAGGAAGTCCAGTCACTTCATGAAAAAGCACCTTTGGAACAAGCATGTCCTGGATGACTGAGAATCTCCACAGACATTTAGGAGCTGGAGAGTGACTGTGTAAAACAAGCCAGCAGCAGGTATGAACCAATGATGTGATTGTGTGTGCTTTCTTTTATAAGAGGCTTCCCAGCCGAACCCAACCAAAGTTTGCAGTCTCCAATGTGGAAGCCCGCACATTTCTGATTGAAGCAATTCAATCGCTGTATGCTTTCATTGTTCATCCAGAATGACAGCAGTAACTATGATGCAGACAATCAGCAGTGATCACTGACAAGTAATTAATTGAAAAATAACCATTCATCAATGGTTCATCAGATGGTAGGGGTTTAAAGTTATTTCTGTTGAGCAATAAACTACAGGATGTTGATTCTGGCAACATCATATTACTCAGCAAAAGGATGACACATGTCAGTCTTGAAAAACTGCCTATCATCCTTCAGTTAATGTGACAAGCTTAAGGTGGACCACAGCAGATGGAACACTTGGCCTTCAGTTCCCATGTAGGGATTTTTAGATTTATGTTAGAATTGAAAATTTAGGATTAACTGATAGTGAAAAATATGGGGAAAAAAAACTTTCCATCCTGCAGACTGGTAACATTTCCCCCAAAACCTCATGGCACTTTTGGAGGAATTTCAGTGAAAATCCCACCATTATATTTACTTTGATGTATTTATCATTATTCTGCTCCATCTCCATGGATCTCAGGGTGAGATAATCAGTAAAAGCAATAAAATTATTGTGTAATATTCAAGCTATTTAGAATGTAAGGCCAATTAGATTACATTAGTAACAAGTGACCTGTGCTTTCACATGCTTAGCCGAATCCGTTAAAGACTCAGTGTTAGCATGTGTATAATTGGTAAATTTGTTTAATCTTAATCTTGATTAGATTTTTGTGGCTAGCAAGTTTGAATTCAGGACATTTGGCTAGTATTTACTTCAATGCAGTGGGCAAAACTAATAAATGTAATAGGTTTGTATGCAGTTTAAATGTATTATATGAATGCAACCTTGATTAATTGACTGTTATCAAGCTGATATAAATCTTAGCAAGCTCGAAGTTTTTCTCCAAAACCTGTTGTAAATGTGGCCTTTTAGGTGTCTTTATGGTGCTTTTCTTGGAGTTGCAATTGTGTCGATCCACCTTGCCGCTACTTGTTCTGTGCTTTCTCTCAACTTTGTAGAACCTTCTAGAAGTCTATTATAGATTTCTCTAGGGAGTTAGATCTTCACATACTGTAATGTGTAAAATTATAATAATTTGAGCCCAATCATTTGTGCCATGAGTGATAACCCTGGATGGGCTTTTCCTATAATCCATTTGTTGTTGTTGTTTTTTAAAAAAAACACCTATCCATGATGTCCTTAGGTGTCTTCTCCAAGATCAAAGTTCAAAAGAGTCAATACTGTATTCTATCCTTCTTCAAAATCCAACTTTTGCTTCCATAGAGTATCATAGGGAATATCATCTCCTGCACAATTCTAACCTAGGCATGTCACCATATATGAGTATCTTTCCTAAAATCTTCACTGCTTACTAAGTGCTTGTTTGCAGTGTCTTTCTCTTTCTTTCTTTCTTTCTTTCTTTCTTTCTTTCTTTCTTTCTTTCTTTCTTTCTTTCTTTCTTTCTTTCTTCCTTCCTTCCTTCCTTCCTTCCTTCCTTCCTTCCTTCCTTCCCTCCCTCCCTCCCTCCCTCCCTCCTTCCTGTTGTGATTCAGGGTCAGCCTGTGGGTTCGGCAGTTGGGTCAGACGACTCAGAGGAGGAGGAGGAGGGGGGTGTTGAAGAGCTTGCTGAGGGGGTTGGACAGCTTGATGAGAGCCCTCAGCCAGGCCCCTCTCACCTGGTCACGACGCAGACCCAGCTGTGTGAGCCTGACAGCGTGGATGAAGATGAGCCACAGCTGGCCCTGTTCAAGGACGCCCGACGCAGGAGGCAGTCAATCAGGAGTAAACAGAGGAAGGCAATGGGGCTCCTCGGAAGGAGGCAGAGAGAAGCCACGCCCTGAACTGTATTTAAGGGGGAATGCGTGGGAGGGCTGGTTTGCTGAAGGCAACCGCTTGAAAAGCTCCTGTTTCTTGGTTCGTGTCTTGTTCTATTTGTTTTTGTAGCAATAAATTTGGCAGGCGTAATTCCAGCCTCTTGCCTTCTTGTAAAAGGGGTTGTCCCTGCCTTTTCTTCAGGGCCGGTAGCAGGCTGGTACAGAACACTTCCTTCCTTCCTTCCTTCCTTCCTTCCTTCCTTCCTTCCTTCCTTCCTTCCTTCCTTCCTTCCTTCCTTCCTTCCTTCCTTCCTGCTACAGTAGTTCCCTAAAAGCCAGGAAGCTAGTCTCCATTTCAATATCTTCCTTCTTAATCCTAAAACTAGATGCTACATCTGTTGTCATTAGCTTGGTCTTCCTTATAAATTACTTCTCAATCACAGTCCTGCTTCTTCCATTGTGTCCCTTGACCTTTGTTATCAGAGCTTCCAGATTATTTGCAGTTTCAGTGCTCACAGTAGTCTTAGTGTGTGCACATTCAGAACGTAGTTCCAGCTACAGTGTGGGCATCAAACTGTACATGTATGTTGTACATGAATGCCAAGGGATGCCCCAATCATCCGAATTCATCTTAGAGAAGTGGATAAACATACGTTCGCATTATCCAGGACGATTGACCCTTGACCATACACGCAAGCTTTTAATTAAGAATTTTGGTGTCATCAATATAGGATACCATTATCCCAGATGTTAAAGTTTTAGGTTTTGTTTAGATGAAGCGTTTCCAATCTTTTGGCCTGCCTGAGCTGCACTGAGTGAAAATGAATTGTCTTGGACTGCATATAAAGTATACAGTATAATATAGTTAAGGTGTGTATATATGTATAAATGCATATGTACTGTATGCATAAATGATATTAAACGTTTATGATCTTGTGGACCATAGCTGTTCAGGGCCATATGCTAGCTATTGATCACAGGTTGAATATGCCTGATTTAGATAACTATTTTAGTTTTTATATTATATTTAATAATAATAAAGTTGGAGGGGACCTTGGAGGTCATCTAGTCTAACCCCCTGCTCAGGCAGGAAACCCTGTACCATTTCAGACAAATGGCTGTCGAGTCTCTTCTTAAAAACTTCCAGTGTTGGAGCACTCACAGCTTCTGGAGGCAGGTTGTTTCACTGATTAATTGTTCTAACAGTCAGGAAGTTTCTCCTTAGTTCTAGGTTGCTTCTCTCCATGGTGAGTTTCCATCCGTTGCTTCTTCTCCTGCCTTCAGGTGCTTTGGAGAATAGCTTGACTCCCTCTTCTTTGTGGTTCATCTCACAGTTGGCCAGATGTTCAGCTTGGATTTGGCATTTTTGTCCACTGATTGAGTCCTTCCCAAGAAGCTGGGGTAGGCAGATGTTATTGTTTGATGGTGTTACAGATATCGTCATAGGATATAAGCTATTCTAAGTAAAGCTGTCTTTTGCGATTGATGGATGTTGAATTTGTCAATGCTGGTGGTGTTTAAGTGGTGCTATATAATATAATTTTAATTCCATCTCCTTGCTATCACCTAGTGGTCATCTAGTAGCCTTAGGTTAGTGATCTTAACTATTGTCATTGAACTATATCCACCACCAATTTTATAATGGAATAGATCAGGGGTCTTCAAACTTGGCCCTTTTATGACTTGTAGACTTCCAACTCCCAGGATTCGTCAGCCAGCGTGCCTGGCTGAGGAATCCTGGGAGTTGAAGTCCACAAGTCATAAAAGGGCCAGGTTTGAAGACCCCTGGAATAGATGCTGATACACTGATGCACTGAAGTTTGTAAGCAAAAAGTACAGGAAGTATACAAAAGTGAGTTGTTTTCTGAGTTTTGGCATTTACTTCATACAATTTCTTTAAACGGAATAGTAAAATTCAGGAAACAACCCACATTTGAATGTTATCAATTACAGTTCAAGCTATATGGGATTTCCCCCCCTCCCCAATGATCTATTAATTTTAAAAACCAGAGACACCTTCTTCACGCCATCTGTTAATTTTTAAAGGCAAAGGAAGCATTTTAAAGCATCTTTTTTTTGGTAAAAAAACCATTTCAAGAAGCAAAACAATATTGGAGAGATAAAAAAAAATCAGCTTGGGATGCTTCTCTCTCCTTTTCTGTTGAAAATCTGGATTTGAGGATCTCCTTAAACCGCTCTAATATCTGGTTGCTGGGGCATGCACTTTTTTCCCCATTAATGTGCTCACTCACACATTTTTCTTCTTTTTTACTCCTGCCCCCTCCTAATTAGCACATTTTACATTGGAGTAATTGACTCGTTCTCCTCTGAGCAAATCCTTTTCTCATTGTACTGGTTTGCCTCAGACAGAGAAACGTGGACCTATCTCAGTGATATGGTCAAAAGTTGTAGATATTCTTTCTTCTCTGTGGGATCTGGAGAGGGAAAGGGAGGAAGACAATGGAGGAATGTGCAAAGCTCTTGCTTTTGCACAAATGCAGAGTGTATAACAATGATCAGGACAGGAGAAGGAAATCCACAAAGGGAACAATCACACAACGTGCATAACCAGATACAAGTTTAGGGGCTGCATTCACACAACATGCTGTACCAGTCGTGGTTAAAGCTTTTATTTGGGTGGGGGTGGGGGGAGGTTTAACATGTTGATCCAAGCCCATTTGGCTTATCTGAGACCACCATAATGTGCAAACCAGAACTTGGATTAATTAATGAGTTAAGACATGACAAAAAGCAGCATGCAATTATTGTAGGTTTATTGTCAGGCACAAAGAATCAGGACCACATATAAAGTTCTAGTTGGATTGATTTATTGCTCATGCCTATATGCAAGAATCTAGCCAACTAATAGCACTAAATTGGTGCTAGATAAGAGTTAATGGAATTCAAGAGCAGTTGGATTTAGACTGTTGTGGGAATGTAGCGACTCTAGGCTAATTACTCTCTTGACTCCGTTCCCAGGCTCTGGATGTCCTCCTCTTACGTATATAATAACCAAGTTCAATTAAAGGGAAAGCTAGAGACTTTGGTGCATTGTGGTTCATGGCAATGTGATCACTGGTTTTGTATAATCAATGTTAATGTAATGGAAGGAACAAAGGAAGGGTGGTGACTTCTCCGTCATTATAGTATTCTGAGTGGATGAATGAATTGCTATTTACACAGACTCTGTTTTTCAATGGTTTTGAGGCTTCCCAGGTGTCAAGATTATTCAACATGCCATTTTCACAGAAGGCAATCACTGGAGAGCTTTTGGTTCGTCCGTGATTTTCTTCTTTCTTTACTGATAAATACAATTTCAGCTTGAAGAAGGTCCATAGAATTACCACCACAGCAGATTAGCTTTCTACCCAACTTCTATTATTTCCTGCAAAGGTCTGTGCTAAAGCTGGTTCAGCATGTCCCTGCCTTTGTTACAGAAAGAAATGTGTCTCTTTCTTTGTCTGTATATCATTTTGGCTCATCCTCAGAGTCTCATTGGGCTTGGGCTGCCCTTCATGAGAGATTTATCTATTTTTTTTAAATTATGAATATGACTGCCCACTTCAACGTAGTGATTCTGTATAGAACCATATATAAAAACATGCCAAAAACAAAATACAAAAGTAAACACAATAAATTAATTATTTGTAACCAAAACGGACATAATAACTAAACATGCTAGAAAAATACAGGTAGTCAATGTGTAATAACCAACTGAAAAAAATATATATCCCTAATCCTACAACACGTTGGCCAGGATATAAAGTAGGCATGTCCAATCTGTTGTCATGGGTCATATGCGATCTTGGACAGCTAGTAATGCGGCCCCACAAGTTTGTCAACTTTTAACATTATGTGTTTTAAATATACTAACTATATTATATATTTTATATGCAACCCAAGACAATTCCTCTTCACTCAATGAGGCCCAGGCAAGGCAAAATTAGACACCCATGGTCTAAAGTTTCATCAAGTAATGTCTCCCTCAAACTGTATTCATTTTTTGCTGACTATATGGACATATCCATGTCCTTTCCTGGGCAACAATACAGATGTGGTTTATTATTATCATTTGGGGGATTTTTGTTTTACATCCAACTTAATGCAAAAGTCTTGGTGGCCTCCCATTGTTCTAACCAGACCCCATTTGATTTCAAGTCTAGCCAAGGTCAGTTGAATGTTGCCACCTTTTGAGATACCTAGCAGCTCATTGATTATCATATATAGTTCATCAGGTCTTTAGAAGCAATTTCTATAGAGCTTCTATGTAAGTCACATATACCATTGTCATTGTCAGCCATTGAGTCATGTCTGACCCTCAGCCACTCTATGGATCAGCAGTCTCCATGTCCCTGTGTCTCCCACCATCTCCTTCAGATCTGTCATGGTCATCCTGGGGTCATCTTTTATAGTGTCCAGCCAAGAGATTACTAGGGTGGCTTCTTCTCCTTTTTCCACTGACTTCTCTCCAGTATGATTGACTTTTTGAGTGAGTCAGCTTGCAAAGTCTGATAGTCTTTGCATATTGCAGAATGGAAAATTACCCAATCTTGACCAGTCCTTCCCAACTCATAACACAACTCATAACCAAATAATCAATAATTAATATTGTATTTTTACTCTTTTGACTTATAACAGGTCTGTTGATGTAGAAATAGATGAAATCTAAACCAGTTATGGATTGATCGCAGATGTCATGCCAAACCATTTATTTCATCTTACGGAAGTTCTTTAGCACCTTCCATTCAAACAGTGTCTTCTTCTGATCTCTGTAGCACCTTCTGGACGAAAAAGAAGATGGAACTGCTTTGTGTATCCTATAATAACTTCCTTCTGAGGAAAATCATGAGGAGACATATGCGTATGAAACCTGTTGTTAACAGTTCTCACATCGCTAGACAACATG
The DNA here is from genome assembly GCF_947247035.1 of Vipera ursinii. Classification (NCBI taxonomy): domain Eukaryota; kingdom Metazoa; phylum Chordata; class Lepidosauria; order Squamata; family Viperidae; genus Vipera; species Vipera ursinii. Next base: position 81,914,028 of record NC_139515.1, on the reverse strand, counting down.
GGCAGGTTTTTTTTTACTACCCCAGTAGGATGTAGGTCTCCATATCATTTATGGGCTTTGTATTCCAAAATTATCTTGATTGCCCCTCAAGAGAAGAACTTTATAAACACAGCATGTTCAAAATAGGTATTATATAGAAACAATGGAGAAAGTGTAGCCTCTCTGCAGGTCTCTGTCTATTAAATTATTTCAATTCGCAAATTAAAAAGTCATTTTTAAATGGGAATAGGGAAAACCCCTCATTCTTTAAAAAAAATTAATCAAGAAGCTCTTAGATTGATTTTAGGTATTTCAGAGAGAGTTCATCTGTAGAGACTACAAGGACATGATTTTATGTGATTTTTGTCTAATGATTTTTTTTAATACAAGAGAAACAAACACCTTCATAACATTTTAGTTCAGACAAAACCCTGGTGAGTTCAGTTTAATAAATCTTGAGGCCTCCTGGGGAACGAAGGCCTGAATTTCAAGAGATCAATCAACAACATTTATCAGTACATTCTCATTTGTTCTCCTTGGCTATCTAAAAATGGGTTCAACACAAATGAGGCTGAGGATCAAACACTTCTATGAGATGAAATTGTCTTGTTGTTAATGTACATCAGTGTTACAAAAATATAAGCATGTTCGAACAAAGCCGCCGAGATCCTTTTTAAGTTTTCCCATAGATTGAAGAGAAAAGAACCAGATGTTTTTACAGTGGGAATTCACAAAGACAAGATAAATATTTCATAGACAGGGACTTTCAACAGCAAAGCTTTGGAACACAAACATTTCTTTGCTTTAATATTAGAAGCGTTGATCAAGCGAACCACGACTGACTCGGATCAACTGCCCTGTAACATAGAGATTTGATTGGTTTGCTCTTATAATGCCTTCTCATGCCAATTTTTTGGTCCCATCTATAAGATAAATGCCACCAGACCTTACTCTGGTTAAAAATACCAAAAAAAGCTTTCTCCTCCCCAACTGCTATTCAACAGGTTCAATAAAACCCTCCCAAGTCAGAATTACTTTGACTGTCAAAATTAATGGAAGCTCATTAAAAATTAATATGCCATTATCTTAAACTAATTTGTATAAAGGATACAATGGGAATAGCGTATTTACGTAGTTACCTTTTTAAAGAAAAGACAGTCCAGAAGGACACAAAACATAGGATAATGGGATTGGAAAGGGACCTTGGAGGTCTTCTAGTCCAACCCCTGCTTATGACAGGATATCCTATGTACATTCCAGACAAATGGCTGTCTAGTCTTATCTTGAAAAGCTCCAGTGATGGACCATCCACAGCTTCCAGAGGTAATCTGTTCCACTGATCAATTGTTCTCACTGTCAGGAAATTTCTCCTTAGTTCTAGGTTGGAATTCTCTTTAATGCCCCAAAGTGGCTTTTTCAAAACGCAAGTGGACTTCCTTTGTTTTTCCTTGAAGACATTTCACTTCTCGTCCGAGAAGCTTCTTCAGTTCTTGAAGAAGCTTCGTGGATGAGACGCAAAACATCTTTAAGGAAAAACAACAAAAAAAGGCTTGCTGCCTTTTGAAAAAGCACCTTTGGGACAACCATGGCCTGGATGAATGAAAATTTCTGTAATGTATTGGGCTTGCTTGTTAACACCACGTGGTAACGGCTGGTAGGCTGCTGGAGTAGGGAGCTAGCTAATGGCTCCCAGCATCTCAGACAACCCGTCTCCGGCGCTGCCATTGGTTGCCCCTAAGCGGCAATAGGTTGCTTCAAACCTATTGGCCACCGCCTAGGGGCCAGGGTATAAATTGCTGCAGCTGCAGCCCTGTTCTCTAGTTCAGATCCTGCAAGCAATAAACCATGATCTTTGCTGAACTCACTTGCCTCGTCTTCATTCCTGTGCAACGAAACCAATACACAAAAATTTCCATAGAAATTCTCTGTTTAATGACCATCTACTGTTACTTCTTGTCCTGCCCTCAGGTGCTTGAGGAGAATAAGTGGACTCCTCTGTGACAGGCTGTCAAGGGCTTAATCAATTGCCCTGCCTTGCAGGCAAAGACATTGAGCAAATGGGCTGTTGTGATAGTATAAAAAGGAGTACATTAAATCAAGGAAAGTTGAAGGCTCAGTAGAGTTATTTTGGCAGTAAAGTCCTGTAAAAGAAAGAGGCATACAAATAAATAGCTAAGGGACCACTCATATTTCTTTGGAGGTCCAGCTATCTCTATTTCAAGTAGCAAGAAATGGAAATCAGCTACAACAATGCCCTTGTGTAAATCAATGGTGCCGCTAGAGTTGGAACGCTATGGATCCTTCCGGACACCAGACCTCCGAAAGAATATTGTAGCACTGCAAAAGGTGAAGAAAAGGTTAATCAAAATGATTACCCGTCACACTGCAACTACATTTGAAAGTCTCTGCATCAGATTAAGCGTTGATGCTACGGCAGAGTTTTAAGATTCTCTTTTCTGACACCAGCTCTTCTACGAAAACCTTTTGCTTCTCCTGAATCAACTTAAGAAAAAGGATGTCTTTGGCAGTGCATTTTCAAAATGTGTCCAAAAATGATAGTGTGGTTCTTTCCCCCCCGCCACAAGTGGTTTTGAAAAAGCCAGATAGGATGCAGAAATGTAGCTGCAGTGATTTGAAAATCATTTTAATCAGCCAAGGAATATTAGAGTTCCAAACAGTGAACCTTAAACCTTTATTTACATCCTCATCTGATTTTCATGGGTAGCTAGAAAGCAGCTGACAAGATAGGAAGACAGACATTACTATTAAAATCTGACTTTTGCTTCTGCTTCACACTGTGAGTAATTTGCTTTTCTGTACTGTGTGGGGAATTTTAGAAAGAAAATAGGCAACACGGCCGCTGTTAGGTCCAAATTTCATAGATATTTCTTTGCCTAAGCAGAGAAACACAATTACCATGGATAGGGAGAAAAGGAGTGCAAGTGCAAGTGACTTTTGACTTCTTGCTGGCTTCCCCATTGAGTTTCCTTGTGGGAAGCTGGCAGGGAGCATCAGAAACCTTCCTTCCTTCCTTCCTTCCTTCCTTCCTTCCTTCCTTCCTTCCTTCCTTCCTTCCTTCCTTCCTTGTCGGAAAATTTACACAGGCGTGCAGCCTGCCTCAAGGCCGCGATGTATTCTGATGCAGTCTCATCAGGCTGCTGCAATCGCTGTTCGAAAGTGTAACGCCAAGCAATCACTGACATCTTCAGCTGGAAATGTTCTCCTAGCTTCTTCTTAAGCTCAGCATAGGAAACTGACTCCAGCGGCGTCGGGGCGAACAGATTTTCGGCCAGGTCAAATGTGGTGGGCTGCACACACAGAGCAGCGTGGTGGCCTTCAACCCATCTCCTGCAACTTGGTTGGTTTGGATGTAGTTTTCTGCCTGGGACAAGTAGGAAGGCCATCCTTCCGGACGCTTGATATTAAATTCATGAAGCCTTCCGACCTTGGGCATCTTCTGGTCTTCTCGGCTGGTTCCTGTGTCTTCTGATCCTATTTCTCCAAGGCCCAGGGATTAATCCACTGAGTACGTGGTCGCTAGCATGTCTGGCTAGCCGACTGTATAGGGGGGAAATGCCTTTTTCCTGCCAGGCGTGCGCTGCCTCGCCCCTAGTGAACTTCAGCTCTTCTGGAAAAGCAGTATCCCACATTCATCACAAGTGTTGTGTAGTGGGTTCGTTGCACAGGAATGAAGACGAGGCAAGTGAGTTCAACAAAGCTCATGGTTTATTGCTTGCAGGATCTGAACTGAGGAACAGGCTGCAGCCTGCAGCAATTTATAGCCTGGCTTCTAGGTGGCAGCCAATAGGTTTAAAGCAACCCATTGCTGCCTAAGGGCAGCCAATAGCAACACTGGAGACGGGGAGTCTGAGTTGCTGGAGAGCAGTTAGCTGCTCCAGCTTACCAGGTGGTGTTACAAATGAGCCCAATACATAGCAGTCTTTTTACAAGCTAATTACAGTAACAGATTGTTCATAGAGGGCTTTTAAGTTTAACCTTGTTGTTGATTAACTATTAAAATAGATAGATGTATAACAGGTCAAATTGGATGTGGAAGTTTATAAATCTTAGACCTGACTCACAAGGAGAGAAAACTATTATTGTTGCTATATGTTTGTCTGTGTTCAGCTGGGGTGGGGGTGTTAATATGCGTTTTTGTTTATTGACTTTCTAGTCCACATTTTTAATCTCTTTGTTTAGTTTGCTTTTGTAAAATCTCCAGTTTTTTCCCCTCCCCTTGAAGTTTGTATTTTAATTTTCTACATTAAAAAAAAAACCAAAGGAAAATATTGGACATCCATTTTCTGGGATGGAATAAGGTCTCCTATCTTGGGTGGATGGGTGGGGTGGGGTTGGACTAGAAGATCTCTGGGGTCCTTCCTAGCCCTATGATTTTATGAAAATGCATTCGAAAAGATCTGCTCTCCAATCCTCAAAGAACTAGTTTTGTTGAAAAGTTCCACCAACAGAAATCTGGAGTAGTTTTCAGAAGACTAAAGATTGTCATTGTATTTGTTCGGCTCTCTTTCTGAAAATGGATAAATCTGAGTGCTATTTGGTGCATATTTCTTTAAAGACTTAGAGAAAGCCGTTTAGAACATCATGAAAATACATAGGAATGAGCCATTTAGTGGAAAATGTTCTGGGTGATGCAGGGGAAGTTACACCCACATAATTCATTAAACTTAATAGGAACAGTACGAAAACTTTTCTGTTTGGAAATTGCCCCCCCCCTTTGTCTACGAGAAGGAAAAGAATTAATGCTGTGGGATTCACGGTATCCTTTGCAAATGATCCATTCACAATGACACTAAAACTCATCAGTCAAAGGATTCATAGAAGTACAGTAAGCTTTGCCTGATGGGGTTTCCTAAATTCTCTCCTGTATATCCACCCTTTTCGTATTGCTTCTTTTCTCAAAATCATCCTTGCGACTTGCAGTAGACAAGAAGAAAAATATTCCAGAGTTAATTCGGTACTACTTGCCAATTTTCAGAAGGAAGCAAGTCTGGTGGTGTTGAACAATGTCCCGTGTCTATTTTTGAATCTCCTTGTAAAAGTTCACCCATTCAAGCTCCCAGATTCTCAATTTACCTGACTGGCTTGCAGAGAGTTCATCTTGAAGCTGAATGTGATTAGTTGTGTAATGTTGACATATTTGATATGTATGTAGAAGGGCGAAAGAATGTTACGCCTTGGAGAAGAAAAACTAGATTTTGCAGCACAGGATTGCTTTATTCCATGCGTGGCTAGAATTTGTAAGGAACGATACCTTTTTTATTAAAAAAAAACGTATAGTGGTATTTTCAGATTTTTGAATATCTTAGGGAGTCACTTGCTGAAGTGCATAAACTAAGCTTAACGTGTTGTGTGAACAAAGCAATTAGGTTTCTAATTGACTTGATTAAACCCAATCGCTATGGAAACAGTTGATCTCAACTCATTAGGTTTGCACTGTACAATGTGCAAATTTATTTATTTAACAAATTTATATAGCCCCCATCTACTCAAGGAACTCTGGGGGATGAACAGAAATAAAAGCAAATAGGTCTATTATCAAGAAACTGGGATGAAGCCCCCTAAAAAAAATCATTATCAGCTCATCAAAAAACCCACATCCACAGAGTTCCATCCAATTCCTGACCTCTGAGCTGGATCTTTACAGTTTTCCAGAATGTTAATACTAGGCTTCAGGCTGGCCGGCATAGGCATGAGCAGGAATCTCTGTTTTTCTTTAACAAACAATTTAGAAAAGGCTGCTTAAGAATGAGAAGGAACATTGTACAAGTTACTTGTTGCGTTCCCTTGAAAGGCTTAATCACTGTGGTAGGATGAACACACAGTCACCATCCATTATTTGGCCAAACCAAACAATGAAATAAAGCCATAAATTGCACATTTATTTAGCCAGGGAGTTGAGAGAGCTGGGTTAATTTATTACTCCAGGGTGTTAGCAATGAAAACCATGACACAACATTCGGTCAGCTAACGTTAAGTCCACAAAACAAAACATATTAGTTAGTATTTCACTTTTCTTTTCATAAAGTTGTTAATAAATTACGGGGTCCACCACTGAAGGCTAGGAAGGAAATGACACATAGCAGGAAAATAAAGCTTGTCATGCCTTGCTCCTCTTGCCCCACAAAAGTGTGTTCATAGTTTACATAGCTAGAGAATAAAATCAACACCCAAAGCCTGAATAAAGTCATAATGATGCCATGCTGTGTGGCATGCACTTTTATTTCCAGCAAGGATCTGTGGGCAGGACAGCTGAAGATCTATAGAGAAATATCATTTCAAAAGGATACACAGCTGGTCCTCAACATACAACTTACAAATGGGACTGGAATTTCCATCGTTAAGTGATGCTGTTCTTAAGGGAGTCACGCCTGATTTGGCAACCTTTTTTTTTGCCATGGTTGTTAAGGCGTCATCACCGTTGTTAAGTGAATCATGTGGTCCTCTAGCAAATTCAGCTTCCCCGTTGATTTTGCTTCTTGGAAGACCCCCGGTTAAGTTGGAAACGGTGATCATGCAACACCAGAATGCTGCAACTGTTGTACATACAATAGCTGTATGTCAAGCACCCAAATTCTGACCACGTGACAGTGTGAATGCTGTGACAGTCATAAGTGTGAGGATTATTCCTAACCCACTTTTTTCAGCACCATTATAACTTTGAATGGTTGCTAAACAGATGGTCGTGAATCAGGGATTGCCTACAGCGAATCAAAGCTTTTATATTCTAGTTGGACAGAAAAATATTCTCCTAATAAAACTCACCAGATTCCATCTATTTATTTAATCACCTCATTCCAGTTGTCTGTTACGGAAATAACTCAGATCATGTTGGCAGAAGACAAACCTCTTCTTTCTCTCCTGACTCTCAAACTATTCATGGATTTGTCATATTTTCTGTCTTATTTTTATGGGCAGGAAGGATCCAAGACCCTTTCATTCATTTCATTTTTGAATCTTCAAGGTCCATGGAAATATGGCTGTAGTTGTTTATAACTGTATCATTTGTCCCCGTTCACAGGAAAGGATAAATTTCCCTGGATTTGGTAAGTCCTGGGAGTTGTTCTGTCTCAACCACAACTGGGCAGAGAACACATCTCATGAGTCGATGGAGCCGATTGTAGACCAAACTGCCATGAAATTTCTCTTTGGATGAAGCTAAATTCGTTCTGTCGTTTAGTGAACTGCCCTGCTATTTCCAATTCCATATTGTCGCTTTTGCTTGTTACGTGAGTTTTGCCCCTTTTATGACCTACCTTTCTTGTTAAGTGAATCATGGCAGTTGTTAAGTTAGTTACACGTTTGTTAAGTGAATCTGGCTTCCCCATTGACTTTGTTTGTCAGAAGGATGCAAAAGGTGATCACATGATCCCAGGACACTGCAACTGTCATAAATGTGAGCCAGTTGCCAACTGTCTGATTGTAAGTTTGACAAATGGTTGCAGGGCATGAAAACTGTGTGGCTCCCCAATGGTATAGTAGTTCTATCTTCTGCACCTCTGGTTTCTAGTAGTCCCATTTGTCTACTCAGCTTGTTCTTTGTTTGATTCCCTTAGATTACAGAATAAATGAGTTGGAAGTGACCCTGGAGGTCTCCTAAACCGACTTCCTGCTCAACCAGGAGATCCTATACCAGTGATGGCAAACCTTTTAGAGACCGAGTGCTCAGACTGCAACCCCAAACCCACTTATGTATTGTCGGGTGCCGGGTGGGCGTGGCCCATAGGGTGGGCGTGGCTGCAGTGGTAACTGCAGACTGGGTGGGACTAAAAGGTTCAATCAATTCCAACTTTGCGAGATCTTTTTTTTTCCCCACGAGAAGTTGAAATTGATTGATTGATCGAACCTTTTATTTTATTTTTTTTGCGGAGGCCTAAAGCAAAAAGGTTTTATAAAACCCAGCTGAAGGCCTAGGACTGGGGTGACGGCATGCATGTCCAGAGAGAAGGCTCTGTGTGCCACCTGTGGCACGCTTGCCATAGGTTCGCCACCATGGTCCTATACTATTCTGGACAAAATGACTGTCCAGTCTTCTTTAAAAAAACTCCAGTTGAGGGCACTAGATATATTTAGTCTAAAGAAGAGAAGGCTTAGGGGAGACACAATAGCACTCTTCCAATACCCGAAGAGCTGTCACAGGCACGAGGGTGTTAATTTATTCTCCATAGGACCTGAGGGCAGGACAGGAAGCCATGGGTGGGAGCTCATCAGAGGGAGATCCAATCTGGAAATAAGGAGGAATTTCCTGACAGTGAGAATGATTAATGAACGGAACAGCTTGCCTCCCAGAGTTGTGGGCATCTTTAACAACAACAAAAAAAAATTGGCTAAGCATTTGTCTGGGATGGTATAAGGCAGGGGTAGGCAACCTTGGCTCTTTTATGACTGGTGGGCTTCAACTCCCAGAATTCCTGAGTCAGCTATGCTGAGGAGAAAGGGAGAGGTTTCCAAGCTGAGCCACGCTGGCTCAGGAATTCTGGGAGTTGAAGTCCAGGAGTCATAAAAGAGCCAAGGTTGCCCACCCCTGGTATAAGGTCTCCTGCTTTGGCTAAGGAGTTGGACTAGATGATCTCTGAGGTTCCTTCCAGCCCTATGAATCTATGACTAGAGTTGGCCATCAGGGAAGAGTTAGGAACTCTGTAGTAAGCCATCCTGCTAATGAGGCAGCACAAATTAAGAAAGTATACATATTTCTGCTTCCCTCAGGTGGAAACAGGCAGGTGAAGAAGTATTATTCCTTCTTCACCATTACATTTTGACAGCCTTCAAGACAATACCATTTTCCAGCAATATGTCTTCATTCCATGGCTGTTTTGCAGCTGTTCTTGGCACGTTGGGCTGAAATTGTTTTATCTCAAGGATTTAAACTTCTTGGGGACCAAGAGTCTCATTTTTCTATATATATATACAAGGGTACACATGCAGAGCATCAGCCAAACTAAAGAGAAAACATGGAAAAGTGGAAAAAAAACCCAGTTCATTAAGTGTATCTCAGTGTATGGGTACTCATGAGAGGCAACATTAGAATTACTTTGGTCTAGTGCAGGGGTCTTCAAACATGGCCCTTTTATGACTTTTGGACTTCAACTTCCAGAATTCCTCAGCCAGGCATGCTGGCTGAGGAATTCTGGGAGTTGAAGTCCACAAGTCATAAAAGGGCCAAGTTTGAAGACCCCTGGTGTAATTGTTAAAGTGCAGTTCTAGTTCCATCTTAGCATGAAAGACAACTGGGTGACTTCCGACGTGACCTAAAAACATATTTATTTGAACAAGCCGGCCTGGTCTGATGGGTTTAGGGGTATTTTAATGTTATTGTATTAACTTATTGAATTGGGCTGTAATATTTAATATTTTTTTAACTTTTATATATTATATTTTATTGTATTGCCCTGTACACCGCCCTGAGTCCTTCGGGAGAAGGGCGGTATAGAAATTAAATTATTATTATTATTATTATTATTATTATTATTATTATTATTATTATTATTATTATTATTATTATTATTATTATTATTATTTGGACCAATCATCAGGAGACACTAAGTTCTAGACCCGCCTTAGGCATGAAAGCCAACTACATGACTCTGGGCTCTGTCTCAGCCTAGCCCACCTCAAAAGATTGTTGCTGTGGGGAAAACAGGAGGAGGAAGGAGTATTAAATATACTCGCTGCTTTGAGTTATTTATAAAAAATAAGGAAGGTGGGATAATTTTTTTTTCTTTTTAAAGATAGTGTGTATAAAACAAGACACTTTCAAATAAGGTCTTTCCACCATACCAGAAGGACTTGTGACATTCCTTATGCACGGAAGCCGAACTGATTTAGTTCTATACAAGGCGAAGACATTACAATTAAAAATAAACGGAACATCTTTCCCTACGCTGTGAGTCTAGGATTAAAACATGTAGCCCCTATTTTGGCAGCTTGTGTCCAATAGTTGCATGCTGTAGCTCTTGCAATTACTTTTTTTTTTAACTTTTCCTGCTTGAAAATGAAATAGATCTGATTATGTTGATGTTGCCATGCGGTGGGGTGGGGTGAGGTTTCATGGTTTTTAATGTTGTGGATTCTTACCATTGTAAATCACCCGGAGTCATTCGGTGCGTGAGTGGGATGGTCATATAAATTTGCTAAGCAAACAAATAAAACCTTGTCAGTCTCTCCAATGAAAGCAAGACCTGAAACAGCTTCTGTTTTCAACCGGAACCCCAGGCCTCACGGAGCATCCGTGTCCAAAGAGGCAGGAAAACCCAGCAAATTTTTAAAAATTAATAAATAAATAAATAAGCCACCCAGAGTCATCTTATAAGGAACACCCAGCAAATTTTTAAAAAATAAATTGAATCAATCAATCAATCAGTCAATCAATCAATCAGCAAGCCAGCCACTCAGAGTCATTTTATAAAGGAGATGGGCAGCAATTTGATAGATAAATAAATAAAATATTTTTTTTCCTTTGGAAAGTTGCCTTCCGTGGATCATTTGGGAATTGGAATCGCTCCTTGCCACTGGCCGGAAAAGAAAAAATTGAGAAGACCAGAAATTGATCAGCGAAAGGGAAGGTTCACCCCTAAGATAACGTGACACTTTTTGCATTAATCTTCTCCCATGTTCTTCAAAAGCTTCCATTTTTCCCCCCAAGCACCTCAGCCTAATTACTTCTTTTGTCATAGACAAGACGATAACACTGTATAGCAAAATCACACTTTTCCCTCTTTTTTCGTTTCTGAGTGCTCCATTGTCCTTGTGAAATTCAGAAACTCTTGTCAACTCAGCAGCCGAGGAAAGTGGAGAAGGAAAGAATTAAAAGAGGTCGCCGAAGCAATGTGGCACACAGTCTGAGCTAGGCCTGCCCTTCTGGTGGTTTGAAAAGCCCTCGTTAAGTCACAAAGACTAATTAGTTCCTTTAGACTGGCAAGCGGAAATATCTCTCGACTCTGCCACCTGCTTGGCCTTACAATTCCTTAAAGAGGAAGAGAAATCTTCGTCGGAGAATAGCCAAGGAGTCCTCGACTTGGAATCGTTCATTTAGCGACCGTTCAAAGTTACAATAGCACTGAAAAACCAGCAATAGCGCTCTGACTTATATGCCGCTTCATGGCACTTTAGAGCCCTCTTTAAGCAATTTAGAGAGCATATTTGCCCCTAGGAATCTGGGTCCTCATTTTACCGACCTTGTAAGGACGAAAGGCTGAGTCAACCTTGAGCAGGTCGGGAATCGAACTGTTGGCAGTGGGCAGAGTCAGCCTGCAATACTGCATTCTAACCACTGCGCCACCAAAAAAGTGACTTACAACCAGTCCTCACACTTACAACTGTCGCGTCCCCATGATCACGTGATCAATATTCAGCTGCTTGGCAACTGGCACGTATTTACGACGGTTTCAGCGTCCCAGAGATACATGATTGCTATTAGCTTCCAACAAGCAAAGCCAGTCGGGAAAGCCACATTAATAACCACACGATTCATTTAACAACTGCAGTGATTTGCTTAATAACCAGGCCAAAAAAAGATGGTCAGATCAAGCGTGATTCACTTAACAGCCAATGGAAATTCTGGTCCCATTTGTGATCTTAAGTCAAGGACTGCCTGTAGAAGGCACTACAAAATGGCATTTAGATATTTCTGAGTCAGAAGTGTTCCATATTATGGCAAGTCTCGCACTCAGGGCTGTGTGCCTGGCCTGTTTCACGGGACAGCAAAAATGTGGATTGACCAAAAGCTCGGCTTTCCCATTCTGTTTTAAAATGCTCTTTCGGTACAATTGTTCCCAAGCCAGCTGGTCTCAGAATTCAGGAGAATGTTATCGTGAGGCTTGGTAGCCACATATGGCCTCAGCAACATCCTATGTGGAGTGACAGAAGCTGGAAAAAAAATTATGCAAAAATAGCAGAATACTTTAGGCAAGGCTAAAAAAAAAAAGCTTCTGTTAATTTCCTAAGGCGTAAGACTCCCAAGATGAGCTGTTTTGGAGAATATTACATGTAATTTCCCCACCTTATTGTCTTGATTGTTTCTGAGAATATTAACTCCCAAATGTGGTTTTTTTTCTTCCAAAAGGCAACGGGACTTTCTTTGTTTTTCCTTGAAGATGTTTCACTTCTCATCCAAGAAGCTTCTTCAGTTCTTCATTAGATTCTCCTCTGCCTCCTACAAATGAAGCTGATTTTTGTTCTCTAGCCACTAAGAAATACTATTCGCTGTAGGCTGGTGTTTATTCTTACCTGTTATACCCGCAAAAATGAGCTTCTGGCATTGTGAATCTTAAAATGATTGTATTTCTGTTTGTTTGTTTTTTTGCATTCTTTTTCACAAGAAAACCTGTGTTCATCTCAAAGCTGGAATAAATAGGCAGATATTTAATGTTGCTCTGCTTCTCGTATTTCCATTCATACTTGCCGCCCGTCGCATTCTGTGGTCCCGTTTGTTTATTTGTTTTGACATTTTATGCCTCTTTGTACATAGCTCTCCTAAGTACACATTGATGCTTACAATTTTCAAAAATGTACACTGAGTTTTAAACAATTCTCCTAACGTAAAGTCATTTTGTGCATGGTTTTTGTGTGTGTGAATAATAGTGTTTTTGTTCAGATATTTCAGTAGCCTCATTGCATAGTATAATTTTTCAACTGCATTTTCAAAATCTGAAAAATGTGAATTTCAAGTTATAATACCTTCAGTTAAACGTGTGTTAGCTGCAACAGTATATAATTTCAAATTATTTGGGAGCAATTGTTACTAGTTCTTATAAACCATTCTTGATTCTTCTCACCAGGGTCTTTTAAGGCAAAATCTGTTTGTTTCTAGCCGAAGTTAATCTAATTAAGTCTGCTAAACATTTTCAATCAAAATTGTTGCACATTCTACTTATTTAAATTTTTAAATAGGATTTTTATTTAAATATTTAAATAAGATTAACAATGATTCCTCTTAAATTATTATTAATTTATACTGTGGAATAGTTCTGCTCGACAATCTACTAACATGTGAAGCAATTGTTTACTTTAAACATCATTTTTTAGAAACCTTGTACTGCACACTGCTATTTTAGTTTTTATCTCATTTCATTTCTTTCTTTAATCAAGCCTACTCTATTGCCTCTCATTTAAATACAAATACAAATTTAAATTTGACACACATATATGAGCTCAGAAGCAACACAGTTTTTTTAATTTAGTCTGCAAGGGGTTGCAATTATGCAACATCATTTGTTTTAAAGAGTGGATAGAAACTATCATCTAATTGCTAGGTATTTTCTTTGTATGCTTTTAAAATCATTTTAAAAATAAGCAATCCTACCAATACCAACGGAAAAAAAAATGTCTGTCCTTTTTTTCTTTGAAGCAGGGGTAGGCAACCTTGGCTCTTTTATGACTCGTGGACTTCAACTCCCAGAATTCCTGAGCCAGCATAGCTAAGGATGGAGACCTCTCCCTTTCCCCTCAGCATGGCTGGCTCAGGAATTCTGGGAGTTGAAGTCCACGAGTCATAAAGCAGCCTAGGCCTAGGCCAGGGGTAGGCAACCTTGGCTCTTTTATGACTCGTGGACTTCAACTCCCAGAATTCCTGAGCCAGCATAGCTAAGGATGGAGACCTCTCCCTTTCCCCTCAGCATGGCTGGCTCAGGAATTCTGGGAGTTGAAGTCCACGAGTCATAAAAGAGCCAAGGTTGCCTACCCCATAGCAAATGAATTAAGTGACAGGGGGTTGGACTAGATGACCTCCAAGGTCCCTTCCATCCTCATCCTCCTCATCCTCTATTATTATTATTATTATTATTATTATTATTATTATTATTATTATTATTATTATTATTGTTATTATTATTATTGTTGTTGTTGTTGTTGTTGTTGTTGTTGTTGTTGTTATTGTTATTATTTAATTTAATTTAATTTAATAATATTTATATACCGCCCTTCTCCCTGAGGACTCAGGGCGGTTCACAGGGCAGAATAAAATACTAAATACAAACGTTAAAACAAGATTAAATAATTGCCCATATTAAAACAGTTGGAATCAAGTTCTAAAACACCAAATTAAAATTAAAACACAAGAATAAAAACCCCACCAATCCCCATCAGGCTAGGCCGGCTTGAACAAAGTTTATGTTTTAAATACAGTTGTTAAATGTGAGTCTGCAAGTTCTGAGTGGAAGGTCAGTCACACCAGCAACCTCAAGAGAAAAGAGCTGAGGTAAAATAAAACACAGAGCAGCTAAAGATGAGATTTCCTTAAGGTAGAAGTTTACTCATCACCTAGATCAGGGGTAGGCAACCTTGGCTCTTTTATGACTGGTGGACTTCAACTCCCAGAATTCCTGAGCCAGCATGGCTCAGCTTGGAAACCTCTCCCTTTCTCCTCAGCATGGTTGGCTCAGGAATTCTGGGAGTTGAAGTCCACAAATCATAAAAGAGCCAAGGTTGCCTACCCCTGAGTCCTAGATCCAGGGTCCCCAGCCTACTGGGTTATGGCCTATTCACAACCAGGCCGCGTGAGTGTTGGGCTCTCGCACCCCCCCACACAAGCAGACCCCCAAAGGCTTCTCTCTTGTGTGAGTGGAGCTGTGTGTGCATGCGCACCCGCCGACCACTCACATAGCCTTTCCCCCTCCCTCCAGGTGGGCCATCAATCTTCCTGCTCCCATTGCTCCAAAAGTGTGGTGAAAGGCTGCCTGAGCAGGACCACCCAATTCGCTTTGGGCAGCCTCAGTGAATCTGAAGGAGCCCGCGACTGCGCCCCCAAAGGCTTTGCAAATGGACGAAAGTCGAGGACTACCTGTATCCAATAATTCGTTTGGGCACAAAATTAGCGTCAAATTCCTTTTAAAATGGGGGAGAAGAGAAGGCGTAAGGAATATAACGATAACTATTTTATTCACTAAAAGCCATCAACCCTGCTAATCTAATCTGGCACTTCGAGCTCTCTGGCCCAGGCTGAGAATTCTAATTTTAGCTTTAATCTTAATTTTAACTGGGGTTTTATTTATGCAGGGACAAATATAATTTTTTTAATCTGTTTTTAACTTTTGTATTTTTGTTTTTTAATCACCCTGTAAACTGCCCTGAGTCCTTCGGGAAAGGGCGGTATATAAATGTAATAAAATAAATAAATAAATAAATAAATAATCTTAAACATGAAAACACATGGAAGGGCTGGGGTATTTGCTTAACTGAGTGTTCTTCCACATCCCAAATATTTATTTAATGGTGTCTGCTTGTGAAAAGTTTGAGAAATACTAGCTTGCACAAACCTTGACATTAAATTTGCTAGTAGAATGCAGCAGTTTTCCCCCAGCTTAGCTGGTAGACTTAAGATGGTGATGCTTTCTAGGAATCTTGAGGGTCAACAACTAACAAAAGAAATTTGGGGAAGCAACCTTAATGACTTTGCTATCTTTCTCAGTTCCAAGCAATATACAATGCTATCGTTTTTTCCTCTCTCTTTTAATCAGAAGCCACATGGTGACACTGTTTGCTTCCTAGAGTCTCTAGCAGCAGTGGATTATAATTAACAGGCAACAAAATAATCGCATAAAAATATATCAATGGCCTGCAATATTTTATTTTAAAATGCAAGTTTGCTTTTGGACAACTTGCCACTGAGTCTGTGGTTGGTTGAAAATAAGAAAGATAGGGAAGCTGAATTGCTTTTCAGGTGTGAAAATGTACATAGCCTTTCCTTAAACAAATCTGATTGTACCTAAAAAGTGCTGGGCAAACCTTAACATAAGCGTATCAGTTTTTGTTTTTTAAATCCTCCTCCAAACCAGCCCTACTCGCATATGTTTGATGTGGATCCACCCATTTATGACTCTTGGCTATCTCAACTCACCCTCTACTTGAGAAACCTTTGGCTAAGTAGTGTTTTTAGTCCTAAATCTTCCCTTCCGCCACCGTCCACTTACACAGAGCTAATTTCAAGAAGGAAGGAAATATCTGTGTCCCAAACATATCATGGCCAAACATATTTTATTTTGTTTATTTTATTTTAATCCCATTTATATCCCGCCCTTCTCCGAAGACTCAGGGCGGCTTACAAGCTTAGCAGTAGCCTTCATTCTGTGTATAAAGGTAAGGTAAAGGTAAGGTTCCCCCGCACATGTGTGCTAGTCGTTTCCGACTCTAGGGGCCGGTGCTCATCTCCGTTTCAAAGCCGAAGAGCCAGCGCTTGTCCGAGGACGTCTCCATGGTCATGTGGCCGGCATGACTAGACACCAAAGGCGCACGGAACGCTGTTACCTTCCCACCTGAGTGGTCCCTATTTTTCTACTTGCACTTTTACATGCTTTCGAACTGCTAGGTTGGCAGAAGCCGGGACGAGTAACAGGCGCTCACTCTGTTACGTGGCACTCGGGATTTGACCCGCCAAACTGCCGACCTTCAGATCGACAGGCTCAGCGTCCTAAACCACTGAGCCACCGCGTCCCTGTGTATACATTCTGTGTATATGCCTGCTTATTAGGACTTTTGCCCCCCCCAAGCGGCATTATTACAAAGTCAGCTTATTGCCCCCAACGATCTGGGTCCTCATTTTACCTACCTCGGAAGGATGGAAGGCTGAGTCAACCTTGAGCCTGGTGGGACGCGAACTTGCACTAATTGCAGGCAGCTGGTGTTACTTAAGTAGGCATTAGCCCACTGCTCCACCAAGGCTCTTAAAACCTGGTGACTAGAAAGAGGCCCTAGAAAGTGTGCAGAGAAGAGAAGAGCCACAAAGACGATCAGGATTTGGAGGCTAAATCATACGAAGAAAGGTTGAGGATGGTAAGTATGCTTAGCCTAACGAAGAGAAGGAAGAAGGGGACATGATAGCTTTTCTTCTGGTAATTGAGGGGCTGTTTGGGTCTGGCGAAGGAGGCTTCGCTTTAAACTCGCTTGTTTACTTGGAGCTGGTGTAGTTGGTGACGGCCTTGGTGCCCTCGGAGACGGCGTGCTTGGCCAGCTCACCCGGCAGGAGGAGGCACCCGGCCGTCTGGATCTCTCGAGAGGTGATGGTGGAGCGCTTGTTGTAGTGGGCCAGGCGGGAAGCCTCAGCCGCGATGTGCTCGAAGATGTCGTTGACGAAGGAGTTCATGATGCTCATGGCCTTGGAGGAGATGCCGGTGTCAGGGTGGACCTGCTTGAGCACCTTGTAGACGTAGATGGAGTAGCTCTCCTTGCGGCTCTCCTTGCGCTTCTTGTCGCCCTTCTTCTGCATCTTGGTGATGGCCTTCTTGGAGCCCTTCTTGGGCGCGGGAGCAGACAAGAAGGGTCAACTTATCCTGTAAAGCAGGGGTTCCCAACCCTGGTCCGTGGGCCAGTACTGGGCCATGGCATGCCAGCAACCGGTCCGCACAAACAAGCAAAGCCCCATCCGTGAGATGCAGGCAGCACACAAAACCACGCACTCTCCGGTCTGCGGAAAAAGCCTCTCTCCATGGAACCGGTCCCTGGTGCCCAAAAGATTGGGGACCTCTGCTTTAAAGCACCTGAGGGCAGGACAAGAAGTAAAAAAGGTGGAAGCTTGTTAAAGAGAGATCCAACTTAGAAGTAAGGAGAAATTTTCTGACAGTGAGAACAGTCAGTGGAACATCTTGTCTCCTGAAGTGGTGGGCGCTCCATCACTGGAGGTTTTCCAAAATAGACTGGACTACCATTTGAATGGTACAAAATCTCCTGCCTTGGGCAGCGATTGAACTAGAAACCTCCAAGGTCCCTTCCAGTCCTGTAAATCAAATGACTTAATGGGATGGTCTGGTTCATAAAAACTTGTTAAGGCACTTGCTAAATAGTCTGCAATCTACTGGACTATAAATGTAGTTTGTTCAGGAAGAATTTTGAGTTCAGAATTTTCAAAGGAACTCATTTAATGGGGTGATTCTTAATTATTAGGTGTTTGGCAGAGGGAGAGAGCACTTCTGCTCACAAACGAATAACTGAAACCGAACAAACTTTTTCACTCTGAACTCCATGCTTGTTAAACAAAAAGCTATGCTTTGTATTTGCGTGCATCTTTTTTGTTTTTTATCAGTAATAATTAGATTCTATATTTTCATCTTGAAATGTACAGATCTGCAGTGTTCCACGGTCTGAAGTCCACCTTTGTGAGAACTAAGATATCAAAGGCATGGTCTGTGAATGTAAACAAGACACCTCCCTCCCCAAATTTAGTAACTTAATTGTTCAGTCAAGAGGTCTTTACAGGGTGGGGTTGAAATTCAAGATCGGGACTGCAACAATACCACTAAAGATCCATCTGTTTTCTTAAATGTGCATTTGTGTATTTAAAAACCTGGCGGAATTCAAGATCGGGACTGCAACAATACCACTAAAGATCCATCTGTTTTCTTAAATGTGCATTTGTGTATTTAAAAACCTGGCGGAATTTCAATAGAAGAGAGCATTTGTGGCTCAGGGTTGGATTGTGGGGTCCTTGGTGCTTTGTTTTCTTGCAGACATTTCATTACCCAGCTAGGTAACTTTATCAGTACTAGAGGAGAATGGGGTTTGTTCTCTGTTTTCCATTCCGTTCCATTCCATTCCATAGGAGAAAATATTGTAGCTCAGGGCTGAAATGTGGGGTCCTTGGTGCTCTCTGAGCTTGGTTGTTTTCTTGCAGACCTTTCCTTACCAAACTAAGTAACCGTATCAGTGCCAGAAAGGAATGGGATTTGCTCTCTGTTAATGTACAAGGGGTTTGCCCTATTGGAGTTGGTGGAAGAATTTTTCATCTTGGCAGTTCCTTGATTAGACTGCTGTTTACTGTTTGTTTGGTATTAATCCTGGTGTCAATTTTTGCTTATCTGGGTGGTGATTGCTGGTGAGAAGGTGTTTTGAGGGCCTTCTTAGTGTGCCGCCGGTAAAAGATTGCCGGCGGGTAACACCCAGGGGGAGAGCTTTCTCAGTGGGTGCGTCTGCCCTCTGGAACCAGCTGCCCGTGGAGTTGAGGACTGCCCCCGACCTCCGTTCATTCTGCCGGGACCTGAAGACCTGGCTCTTCGAGCTCTCTGACCCAGGCTGAGAATTTTAATTTTAATTTTAATTGGGGGCTTTTACTTTTTCAGGGACTGTTGTAATTTTTTAAATCCTTTTTAACTTTTGTATTTCTTGTTTTAATTACCCTGTAAACCGCCCTGAGTCCTTCGGGAAAGGGCGGTATACAAATCTAATTAAATAAATAAATAAATAAATTTCAATTGCACCATTACTTTTTTGATCACATCCTGCTGACACAGCCTCTGGATCTTTACAGGCACCGAAACCCATCGTACAATTGAAACTGCCAAGGAACAACCAAAAAACAACAACCCCAAAACAAGCTTTGTTTCATAACAGACACAGGCTGATTTTAAAAAGGAAGGTGTCTTCAAAACACAGAGACACAGAGGGATAACACGCCAAGGAGACCAACGTGAGGCTGTTGGCATCATCAGATTATGGAGATTAACAAGTATTTGAATGGTTGTGTATATTAACTAATACAAAAGGTCAGTCAGGACAGAACTGATTGTTCTGTCCTTGCATGGTTATGATAATTTTTTTCTTAGGGAGGGGAAAGGATTTGAATAGGTTGAGTGAGATCAGTGAGTGGGTTAATACAGAGGAAGGAAAAAAAACACACACAGCAAAATAGAGCAAATTTGCTATTGCAGGCGGCTTGACAAATAACATCAGGGAATTATTGTTGTCATGGATGAGAATGTATAAATAGAAGTGTGAAGCTGTGGACCCTTCAAAACCTCTGCCTGAAAATTTTGCCTTGTTCTGGACCAGCTTCCATTTAATGCCATTTCGTAATTTATGAAAAATTAGCATCTCGAGTAGAACCAACCTGGAGAAGGTTAGCCTAGTTCAGGGATAGGCAACCTTGGCTCTTTTATGACTCGTGGACTTCAACTCCCAGAATTCCTGAGCCAGCCATGCTGAGGGGAAAGGGAGAGGTTTCCATACTGAGCCCTGCTGGCTCAGGAATTCTGGGAGTTGAAGTCCACGAGTCATAAAAGAGCCAAGGTGGCCTACCCCTGGCCTAGGTCTAGGCCGCTTTATGACTCGTGGACTTCAACTCCCAGAATTCCTGAGCCAGCCATGCTGAGGGGAAAGGGAGAGTTTCCAAGCTGAGCCATGCTGGATCAGGAATTCTGGGAGTTGAAGTCCACGAGTCATAAAAGAGCCAAGGTTGCCTACCCCTGGCCTAGTCTTTTCTTAAACAAAAAACAAAACAAAAACCCAACTGCTTGCTGCAAGCATATCAGCCTTGAGATCCATATCATTTTATTGATGGAGATGCTTGATGCAAATGCCAGGAAAACTATGCAAACGTTTTCACTCAAGATCCTTGGAGTGAAAACCTTCATCAGGACTACAGTCAATGTTTGAAGACAAAAAAAGGCCTCTCCTGGGAATAGAAAGATTTATAAGGTATAAGGGAGGTGAGCGTCCTGGGGAAGAGAAATAAGGGCCAGCACTAAGAAGATCATGTCACTGGCAATTTTGCATTGCCTTCTAGGATAGTAACGTCTAAAACTATTTGTGTAATGCCTTATTTAAAACACTGGGAGGGGGGAGAGCTCACAGACATGTGAAGCAAAATATTATTTAATTTTCAACATATATGCTCATGAGGTTTTTGAGTGTATTCCCAAAAAGGAACGCGTGGGCAAGAAATAATGAGATAGTGGTGCATGTGTTTATGTGTGTGCATATAAGAGAAAGAGTAATAGCGAGAGAGGGAGAGGGAAAGGGAGATGGAGAAGGTGTGGGAGATATAGGAGAGAGAGCCAGGGAGAGGGAAGAGAGGGGGCGAGAGAGGGGTAGACCGGGAGAGGGAGGGGGAGAGAGGGAGAGAGAGAGGGAGGGAGGGAGGGAGGGAGGGAGGGAGAAGGAAAGAGGGAGAGGGAGGAAAGGGGAGCGGGACAGAGGGACGGAGAAGGAAAGAGAGAGGGAGGAGGGAGAGAGGGAGAAGGAAAGAGAGAGGGAGGGAGGTGGAGGGGGACAGAGGGAGGGAGGAAGGGAGGAAGAAGGAAAGAGGGAGAGGGAGAGGAGGGAGGGAGGGAGAAGGAAAGAGAGAGGGAGAAGGAGGAAGGGGGACAGAGGGAGGGAGGGAGAAGGAAAGAGAGAGGGAGAGGGAGAAAGGGGGAGCGGGACAGAGGGAGGGAGGGAGAAGGAAAGAGAGAGGGAGAGGGAGGGGACAGAGGGAGAGGAGGCAGGGAGGGAGAAGGAAAGAGAGAGGGAGAGGAGGGAGAGAGGGAGAAGGAAAGAGAGAGGGAGGGAGGTGGAGGGGGACAGAGGGAGGGAGGAAGGGAGGAAGAAGGAAAGAGGGAGAGGGAGGGGAGGGAGGGAGAAGGAAAGAGAGAGGGAGAAGGAGGAAGGGGGACAGAGGGAGGGAGGGAGAAGGAAAGAGAGAGGGAGAGAGAGGGGACAGAGGGAGAGGAGGGAGGGAGGGAGAAGGAAAGAGAGAGGGAGAGGGAGGAAGGGGGAGCGGGACAGAGGGAGGGAGGGAGAAGGAAAGAGAGAGGGAGAGGGAGAAAGGGGGAGCGGGACAGAGGGAGGGAGGGAGAAGGAAAGAGAGAGGGAGAGGGAGGGGACAGAGGGAGAGGAGGCAGGGAGGGAGAAGGAAAGAGAGAGGGAGAGGAGGGAGAGAGGGAGAAGGAAAGAGAGAGGGAGGGAGGTGGAGGGGGACAGAGGGAGGGAGGAAGGGAGGAAGAAGGAAAGAGGGAGAGGAGGGAGGGAGAAGGAAAGAGAGAGGGAGAAGGAGGAAGGGGACAGAGGGAGGGAGGGAGAAGGAAAGAGAGAGGGAGAGAGAGGGGACAGGGAGAGGAGGGAGGGAGGGAGAAGGAAAGAGAGAGGGAGAGGGAGGGGACAGAGGGAGGGAGGGAGAGAGAAGGAAAGAGAGAGGGAGAGGGAGGGGACAGAGGGAGGGAGGGAGAGAGAAGGAAAGAGAGAGGGAGAGGGAGGGGACAGAGGGAGAGGAGGGAGGGAGGGAGAAGGAAAGAGAGAGGGAGAGGGAGGAAGGGTGAGCGGGACAGAGGGAGGGAGGGAGGGAGAAGGAAAGAGAGAGGGAGAGGGAGGGGACAGAGGGAGAGGAGGCAGGGAGGGAGAAGGAAAGAGAGAGGGAGAGGAGGGAGAGAGGGAGAAGGAAAGAGAGAGGGAGGGAGGTGGAGGGGGACAGAGGGAGGGAGGAAGGGAGGAAGAAGGAAAGAGGGAGAGGGAGAGGAGGGAGGGAGGGAGAAGGAAAGAGAGAGGGAGAAGGAGGAAGGGGGACAGAGGGAGGGAGGGAGAAGGAAAGAGAGAGGGAGAGGGAGAAAGGGGGAGCGGGACAGAGGGAGGGAGGGAGAAGGAAAGAGAGAGGGAGAGGGAGGGGACAGAGGGAGAGGAGGCAGGGAGGGAGAAGGAAAGAGAGAGGGAGAGGAGGGAGAGAGGGAGAAGGAAAGAGAGAGGGAGGGAGGTGGAGGGGGACAGAGGGAGGGAGGAAGGGAGGAAGAAGGAAAGAGGAGAGGGAGGGGAGGGAGGGAGAAGGAAAGAGAGAGGGAGAAGGAGGAAGGGGGACAGAGGGAGGGAGGGAGAAGGAAAGAGAGAGGGAGAGAGAGGGGACAGAGGGAGAGGAGGGAGGGAGGGAGGGAGAAGGAAAGAGAGAGGGAGAGGGAGGAAGGGGGAGCGGGACAGAGGGAGGGAGGGAGAAGGAAAGAGAGAGGGAGAGGGAGAAAGGGGGAGCGGGACAGAGGGAGGGAGGGAGAAGGAAAGAGAGAGGGAGAGGGAGGGGACAGAGGGAGAGGAGGCAGGGAGGGAGAAGGAAAGAGAGAGGGAGAGGAGGGAGAGAGGGAGAAGGAAAGAGAGAGGGAGGGAGGTGGAGGGGGACAGAGGGAGGGAGGAAGGGAGGAAGAAGGAAAGAGGGAGAGGAGGGAGGGAGGGAGAAGGAAAGAGAGAGGGAGAAGGAGGAAGGGGACAGAGGGAGGGAGGGAGAAGGAAAGAGAGAGGGAGAGAGAGGGGACAGGGAGAGGAGGGAGGGAGGGAGAAGGAAAGAGAGAGGGAGAGGGAGGGGACAGAGGGAGGGAGGGAGAGAGAAGGAAAGAGAGAGGGAGAGGGAGGGGACAGAGGGAGGGAGGGAGAGAGAAGGAAAGAGAGAGGGAGAGGGAGGGGACAGAGGGAGAGGAGGGAGGGAGGGAGAAGGAAAGAGAGAGGGAGAGGGAGGAAGGGTGAGCAGGACAGAGGGAGGGAGGGAGGGAGAAGGAAAGAGAGAGGGAGAGGGAGTGGAAGAGGAAGGGGAGAGAGAAAGAGAAAGAGGAAGAGAGAGAGAAACAAGAGCTCTTTCCCTCCTTAAAGTGTCTCTCTGGGAATTATAGGGTAAAAAGAAAATGGAGCCCCCAACTTCTGACCAGTTTCCCAGCTCTTCAGATTAACGACTCAGTTTCTTCCACCACCCCCAGCCACCACCACCCCCCTCCAAAGAAACAAAGCAAAAGGAGCCCATTTCCCAAACGGTCAGCAAGTCAACGTTGGACCACTCCATTGCGCATTGCGACCCTCCGCTGTAACAAGGATTCAAACAAACAGTAAGGACCACCTGCTAACAACGCACATTTAGTCTTTTCAGCAACAGAAGACGTTCTCTGTTTACATCGCACTCATCTTAAAGGACTCAGCTGGCTTTGTGTTGCTTTTCATCCGCTGAACGTCTTTCTCATTGTTATTATACGCCTTTCATCTCGGATAAATATTGCTTTTAACAAATGATGTGTGTACTTGAAACTAAGAATTCCTTTTGTTTCACACCAAGCCAGGCCAAGAGATTTCTTTCTCTCCTTGACTCCCCTTCAGAAGTAAGGGGGGGGGGGAAACAACCCATGAGATACGTTGTCTAGGTCAAGAATGATGCAGACTTGAACTCCCAAAACAGCTCCTAATTTGGTGATTCTTCTGCTATGTCAATCTCTTTTTTTTCAGATTAAAAACCATAGATAGGTCATTTCTTCGTACGGATGCATGTGTGAGCTCCATCAGACAAATAAAGCTTTGGGCCAGTAGCATCTCAGCTGCTGCTTCTTCACTCACCATTATCCAAAAAGAAAAAGATGTTGAGCCAAGTTCACAGATTTTTCCAGCTGAAGGACACAATTTGACTGGCTGGCGAGAGCCGTTCTCCAAAAACTAAAGTGCTCCTTGGTGGAGCAGTGGGCTGATGCCTCCTTAAGTAACACCAGCTGCCTGCAATTAGTGCAGGTTCGAGTCCCACCAGGCTCAAGGTTGACTCAGCCTTCCATCCTTCCGAGGTAGGTAAAATGAGGACCCAGATTGTTGGGGGCAATTAAGCTGACTTTGTAATAATGCCGCTTGGGGTGTGTGTGAAAGCCCTAATAAGCAGGCATATACATAGAATGAAGGCTACTGCTAAGCTTGTAAGCCGCCCTGAGTCTTCGGAGAAGGGCGGGATATAGTAAATGGAATTAAAATAAAAATAAATAAATAAATAAAATAGTAAAGTAAAGTAAAATGAAGTGAAAAGTCAGGCCATGTTAGGTAAAGTGTCAGGAAACATAACATAAAGTAAAGGTCTCAAAGATGCTTTTTCAGGAGGCCACTGGACTTTCTGGTTTTTCTTTGAAGACCTTTCGCTTCTCATCCTAGAAGCTTCTTCAGTTCAGACTGGATGTGGGAAAAGAGAGCTGAAGAAGCTTCTTGGATGAGGAGCGAAAGGTCTTCAAAGAAAAACAAGAAAATCCAGTTGCCTCCTGAAAAAGCACCGTTGGGACAGTCGTGACCTGGATGACGGAGCATCTCCATGGACATAAAGAAAAGCGTGGGAACAGGGAAAAAATAATAGCTAATACATTTCATTTCAATTCAATTTCATTTCATTTCCAGTAAACTCACACTAAAGAGGCCTGCTATGATTACTCACCTGGTATGTATTTAGTGATGTCTTCTTTCTCATTAAAATGACAATTGTGTAAAAAAAAATGTTAACGTTTTAGGGAACCATACCCAAAGATTTCAGAATCAAAACAGTAGATTCTTATTAAAAAACAAAATTGTAGATGTTGGACAGAGAAAACTCTTTTCTCTTGGTCTCCCAGAAATCATGTGTGACGCACCAATCAACGATAGGTGGATCGTTTATTATTTATTTATTATTAATAATTATGAAAGGAACCCAGGCCGCCAAAGAACACGGTGGCTGGGCACCATCAAAGCTGACACCAGCCAGAGCATAGAACAACTCAAAGAAGCAGTGCAAGATTGGAAGATTCTCTGGCCCAGAGAATCCTCAAGAGTCAGACATGACTGAAGGGACAACATCATCATCCATCATTATGAATTAATTATTTGAGAGCAATTCATCCGTTTCCCTAAACATGATATTGTTTTGCTTTAAAGCATTCAAACTTTGGCAAGGATGATGAGCTACTGTCTTGGTATATATGGTCTTATCATTAACTGTCTACCCTATGTACTTTGTTGGTTTAATCTTTTTTCTTTCTTTTTATTTATATATCAAATTTAGAGACTATCCATTTCACTCACAGAGTGAAACTTGCTTGATCAATGGCTATCTATCTATCTATCTATCTATCTATCTATCTATCTATCTATCTATCTATCATCTATGTGTCTGTCTATCTACTGTATCTATCTATCTACTATCTATCTATCTATCTATCTATCTATCTATCTATCTGTCTGTCTGTCTGTCTGTCTGTCTGTCTGTCTGTCTGTCTGTCTGTCTGTCTGTCTATCTATCTATCTATCATCTATGTCTGTCTCTCTGTCTGTCTATCTATCTATCTATCTATCTATCTATCTATCTATCTATCTATCTATCTATCTATCTATCTATCTATCTATCTATCTATCTATCCAGTGCTTTTTTTGTAAAAGAAAAAGGTGCTGGAACTCACACATGTCATACAGCCCACCTTGCCTACCCTACAAGGTTTCATCCAAAAAAGGTGCCGGAACTCCGTTCTGAGTGTTCCATGACAAAAAAAGCCCTGCTTAAAGGTGAGAGTAACATCGTAGAAACCCACTCCCCATATCCATAATTGTTGCAACATCTTGTGCTATATGGGACCGAATGCAAGCGCTTTCTGATTCTTGTTGCTATTTCTTCTGATTTGAGAAAATGACAGCATGCCGTAAAAGCCATAGAGTTTCAATTTTTTTTTTCCTGATCAGTTTCACCAATTGTTCTGCCAACCAAGTAATGACAGGGAGCACAGAAAGGTAACAAAGAGAAGCTAGAAAAGTTGTCTAATCGGGACATACAAAGGAAGAGCGAGATTTGTAACGGGTGGAAGTTGACAGCTAAACTCATTGAGAATCTTTCAAGTGACACAAAGCACAACCAGGAAGACAGTGTATGCACGCATCTGCGCCCACTTTTAAATGGAGACAAAGAAACTGAACGCCATCTATCAAGATTGATGGATTCGTGCATGGCTGTACATGAGTATTGTGTTATTTTTATGTGTGTGTTTGTGAAGAATGAGGAAAGGAAGGCATATCTCTCCACTCACTTTCTCCTAAGAACTTTGACTTTTAAAGAGAGAAGAAATTGATAGAATACTCTGAGTGGTTTATTGATAGAACAGAACGGAACAGAACAGAACAGAAGAGAACAGAATAGTTGAAAGGGTCCTTAGAGGTCTACTAGTCCAGCCTGTACCATTTCAAACAAATGGTTGTCCAATCTCTTCTTAAAAACTTCCAGGGCTGGAGCACCCACAACTTCTGGAGGTAAGTCATTCCACTGATTAATTGTTCTGACTGTCAGGAAATTTCTCCTTAGTCCTAGATTGGTTCTCTTCTTGATTAGTTTCCATCCATTGCTTCTTATCCTGCCCTCAGGTGCTTTGGAGAATAGCTTGACTCCCTCTTCTTTGTGGCAATCCCTGAGATATTGGAACACTGCTATCATGTCACCCCTAGTTCTTCTTTTCATTCATGTTGTTGACTGTTAGTTGAATCAAGACCTTTTCAATTCACAGTTTGCTACGTGGAACTTCTCTTTGGAGAGCTTGGAGTTAGCAGTCCGTTTGCATCTGTAAGTAAAACTCCTTGGGCTTTATTTATCATTCCTCCCACCATGAGATCAATCTTCCATTTAAATATAAATGTAAGAGAATGACTCTTTAACTGACACGCATCTGAGACATTTCTCCAACACAATTAGGGACGAAAACAAATCTCACTAATATTCAGGCAGCAACCTTGAATTCTACTCATTCTTAAAGGGAGTAATTTCAAATCCTCACTTGACCATGATGTTCTCTCTAAGGGGATTTGGATCTAATGACTATTTTGCAGCATTCGCTTCCTCACTCAGTTATTGACAGGAAAGAAAGAGAGGAAGAAAGAGAGATGGAAGACAAATAGAGATTGGAGGATGGGCATCAAACCCAGCCTTCTCTGGAACGCAGCAATCCAAATTAAAGTAACTAAGGATGGCTAGACATGGGTTGAAGAGATCCAGTGAAGCAGAATTTACCACATCTGAACTCCGGAGGGAAAACAAAGATAGATATGGAATCCATAATTAAGATCTCATTGAAATCACTGCAGTTTTTGCCCAGAAAAACAAGCATACGGAAGACTGCAGTCTTTCTACAATAAATTTCCATCTGTTCCACTAAAGTGAAAACATCTCCCTTCTTTCATTCTCCCTTGAAATACATATAAATGTCTGATTTGTCTAGTGGTTGCAATCTTGGGCAGTCCAGTTTTTCCTTGTGAATTTGTATAAGGGACGATTTTCCAGCTTTTGAGATAGCTAAGGAGGAGCCAATCCAGGCAATTGTATAATTCCCTTTTGTTCTGCTAGAGCACTTTAGGGTCTGTTTTTTTTCCTTCCCCACAAGCCTTTGCTTTTAGACAAGCAAGCTTGAATGAGCGATGGAGAGTGGGATGCACCTCCCAAATGCTCTAAATGATTTCACAGCAGTTTAAAAAACAATGCTAAGTATTGTCACGGATGGTCCCTTGTGCCCCTAAATCAAGTTTCCTGAGATAGATTGCATGCCATCCACAGACTATTCGAAAATCTCCAGGGTAATCCCACTTTCTGCAATTTATGACCGCTTGTTAGGAAATAGCCTCTCTGGAGTCCAGGGAGAAACAGAGATGAGTTACATGCAGACTCCATCAAACCCCTTTGTGTCAATGTAGAACAGACTCCTAAATCTGTCTTGGTGGATGGTCTTTTTTATACAGGATGCCTCACAGAGCAATCTTCATTTTGTAACGTGCCATACCGACCATTAAACAACTCAATGGAACCTCCTTTTGTATTTCTGGGCATTTTACAGGATGCATAAAGCATAGAGGATGAATATTTATTAAAAGTCCTGAAAGTGAACTAAAGAAGCTGATCTACCAGATCCTAAACTGACTTTTTAACAGCAATAAGTAATGTCCGTAATAATTCAAAGTAGTCTAAAGGTATCTTATGCTGTAAGAACTCCTCCTTTAACTAAAGGATGAGTTAGCAGTTAGTTACAGTTTATGGGCTCTGTAAGTGATTGGAACATTTCAAGGTTCATAATTCAGAAGGCCTCCTTTAAAGTTTTTATAGAAGCCAGCTTAAAGAACAAATTTAATCCATCTTCCTTTTCTTTCTCTATTTTCTTATGCAGTAAACCCGGAGAGCTAATAAAATGGTATAAATCGCAACAAGAGGGACCAACAAGAAGACCCTACATTACAATTTGGTTACATCTAAACGTTTGGCTTTGAGGCTCAGCAAACCAAACCTTTTCAGCTTATTAGCTGACATCCTGTTCACAGACCACTATGGCTACGTATTATAGGTTGTAGCAGTAATGACAACTTTAGTATTTCCTGGAGGGAGCTTGGGACGGTGTCATTTTCTTTTATTTGCAAACCCTGTGTACGTGTGTATGTGGGAATTGGAGCAGCCATTCTGAGCTTTCAAAAAAGTATAGTGGTCTGTTTGTCTAAGCATGCACCTTGGAATCAGTAAAAGCTTCCTCAAGGGTATTTGTGAGTTGAAGAGGGATCACGTCGGAGATGAGCAGGCTGAGCTGGAAGACGGAGTAAAATGCGTCATTAGTTTGAAATCATTGTGTTGCCACAAGTCCAGCCCGCTGCCCCCATGAATTCCACTGACCTTTATCAAGTGCCAATTTAGCCTTTACAGTTTTCTGTCTTTCCAGCTCGGTGTATGTTATTATTTAATTATTTGTTATTTATTATTTAGTTATTATTTAGCTGTTTGCATTGCAGCTGGATCTTGGTGCTGGAAAGGACAAAAGCGTCAAGGGTTGCCTTCATTTCCTGTGTCCCATGTTCTAAGAGGGGCTGATACAAATAAGGTCAAAAACCTTACAATAGTCTTTTCAGCACTGAGAAAGGCACAATTGATCATGCTGAAATGGGATAAATGAATCCATATTGGTGTCCAGATTCATTATCTCCAGCCCAAAAGTTCATTTGATGCGGGCTTATCACAGGCAATGAATATCAAACATAATATTCTGCACGGCATGAGCATATTCTGAGCAAACTTCTCCTAACGATGCTGCTGGACGTCACATCTGTCAATTCATGTTTCTTGTCCCCAAGAGGCTGTGTTCCAGAGGACTTTCAGTTTCCACGTCAACGATGAGGGAAAGAATGTGACACAACAGATATATCTTTATCTAAGATAGCTTATCTGAACATCGGTTTCTCCACCTCGGGGGGGAGAATCTTCTTTTGATGTGGTGTTCACGTCAACGAATTTCAAGAAGGAACAAATGATATTTTGGGAGGGAGGCTGAGTTCTAAGCAAGGTTGTAGACATCCTTCACTTTTTTCAAGATTCTGGGCTGCTATTTTTCATTTCTTGCAGTAGCATTTTCCATCATTTCCTTCCTTCCTTCCTTCCTTCCTTCCTTCCTTCCTTCCTTCCTTCCTTCCTTCCTTCCTTCCTTTCTCCCTCCCTCCCTCCCTCCCCCCTTCTCCCTTCTTTCTTTCTTTCTTTCTTTCTTTCTTTCTTTCTTTCTTTCTTTCTTTCTTTCTTTCTTTCTTTCTTTCTTTCTCTCTCTCTCTTTTTCTTTCTTTCTTTCTTTCTTTCTTTCTTTCTTTCTTTCTTTCTTTCTTTCTTTCTTTCTTTCTTTCTCTCTCTCCCTTCCTTCCTTCTTTTTCTTTCTTTCTTTCTTTCTTTCTTTCTTTCTTTCTTTCTTTCTTTCTTTCTTTCTTTCTTCTTTCTTTTTCTTTCTTTCCCTCCCTCCCTCCCTCCCTCCCTCCCTTCCTCAGATATTGCGTTTTGCAACCACTTTTGTCAAGAACACAGCAATGAGATGTTCTGTGTATCACGAAAGCCGGGGGGGCAACAAAAACTTCCATCTGCAAGAAAATAACCCAGCTTCGTGTTCCCAATCTAAAAACTAACACTAAGATCACTAAGACTTTGTACATGTTTTCACACACACACACACACAACACACACACACACACAATTACTGGCTCCTCTTTGAGCATCTGCCATTGAATAAATTTTGTTGCCCGTGGAACATTCAGATTGTTTTTACATTTATTCTCCATTTTTAAACGCTAAAGATTAAATAGCTAAAATATTTAAATTCACCACGAGGAGCAGAAGGAAACTGGAACTAATAGATCAGTGTGTACGAATAGGAACCAGATGCTTACTGCTGATCGAGTCTGTGACCTTATCTCCAAGACAGACTTTTGACTGTCCTCATAGAGCCTTGGTGGAGCAGTGGGCTAATGCCTCCTTAAGTAACACCAGCTGCCTGCAATCAGCACAGGTTCGCGTCCCACCAGGCTCAAGGTTGACTCAGCCTTCCATCCTTCCCAGGTAGGTAAAATGAGGACCCAGATTGTTGGGAGCAATTAAGCCGACTTTGTAATAATGCCGCTTGGGGTGTGTGTGAAAGCCCTAATAAGCAGGCATATACATAGAATGAAGGCTACTGCTAAGCTTGTAAGCCGCCCTGAGTCTTCAGAGAAGGGCGGGATATAAATGGAATTAAAATAAATAAATAAAATAAAATTACTCATCAGTTTATTCTTTCAATGATTACCTGGCCTTTTCTCCTGGAGCTTCACCTGGTGTAGGTAACCCCCTCTAGATTCCCTACCACAACACCCCAAGGAGTATTTGGGGCAGGTTAGGCTCAAAGAGAGCAATCCTGGTTTCATTCCTACGTATCTTGCGGGGTCTCCTCGACATTGAGCAACCTACATACAGATGGTCCTCAACTCATGACCACAACTGATCCCAGCATTTCTGTTGCTAAGAGGTTGTTAAGGGAATTTCGCCCCCCATTTCTTGCCACAGTTGTTAAGCAAATCACTTCAGTTAGTAACACGGTTGTTGATTGAATCTGGCTTCCCCATTGACTTTGTTGGTCAGAAGGTTGCAAAGGCTGATGATCCTGTGACACTGGGACACGGCGACTGTCATAAATACGAACGTGTTGCCAAGCCTCCCCGTTTTGATCACACGATGGCGGGGATGCTGCCACAGCTGTGAAAAATGATCATAAGTCACTTTTTTCAATGCTGCTGTGACTGAATGGTCATTAAACAAATGGTTGTAAGTTGAAGTCTACATATACTGGCTTTGCAGTTCCAAAGTAGTTCTCATTTCAATAGAAATATTTACAAGGAATATGAGTGTGTGTGTGTGTGTGTGTGTGTGTGTGTGTGAGAGAGAGAGAGAGAGAGAGAGAGAGAGAGAGAGAGAGGAGAGAAAGGAAGGGAGGAAGGAAGGAAGGAAGGAAGGAAGGAAGGAAAGAGAGAAAGAAAGAAGAAAGAAAGAAAGAAAGAAAGAAAGAAAGAAAGAAAGAAAGAACGAAAGAAAGAAAGAAAGGAGGGAGGGGGAGGGAGGGAGGAAGAAAGAAAGAAAGAAAGAAAAGAGAGAAAGAGAGAGAGAAAGAAAGAAAGAAAGAAAGAAAGAAAGAAAGAAAGAAAGAAAGAAAGAAAGAAAGAAAAAGAAGGAAGGAAGGGAGAGAGAGAGAGATATAAAAAGATTCTGAAATATATGGAAATAATGGTCCTTCTGTGCTAATGCAATAAAAATCCAGCTGTATTCATGTATATAGTAACAAGCCCAATGAGGATATTTTTTTAACCCCTGGAGAATCACAACTTAAACACGCTTAATTTCTTGTTGGTTTTCAATTTACCTTTCAAATCATTGTTTCTCAATCTTGGCAACCTTTAGATGTATGGACTTGTATGCATGGCTGCCTGGGGAATCCTGGGAGTTGAAGTCCGCACATCTTAAAAGTTGTCAAGTTTGAGAAACACTGTTTTGAATGATTTTGATCCAGGATTTTTTCACTGAAATTACTTCTACCCTGGGTAAAAAAATTGGGAATGTTTTTCAGTTGCTTCACTTGGTTCGATGCAATGCATATTGGATGTTATAAAATAAAATGTTTCTCTTCTGCCAGCTAAAACGGAGGCATGGAGCCAGATCCATTTAAAATGGGGAAAAATGGATAATAAAAATATATTTTTGCGTGGTGGTTTTTTGGGGGTTTTTTATTAAAAAAAATACTAATGACCCAGTTGCTTTTCTATTCATTGTTTATCTGTTTTTGAATTTCCTCAAATAGATCTGTTGATAGCCGTCCAATTGCTTTATTGATGCTGAATTGGCTCAACTAAATGCAAATAAATGGTGCCACTTTATGACACATGGATTTTTAACACTGGCAGCATGGAGGGGAAGAGAGTAGCCAAAAACCCTTTGTATCAATTGCTTATATTTGGCCTTTGCTCAACACCCCAACTCTGACACTCTCATTGTTTTGTACAATTATGCATCCCTCTGCCTAGTGTTCAAATGTTATTGATTCAATATAGCTTCTCTTCAAGTTGGCACATGATGTCTGCCAGTCATACTTTATTCTTTGCCTCTACTTATTAACAGGTCTCTGTCATCTGCTGATTGTTTTCTAAGATCCTTCATCCCACTTATCTTTTGTCCTACAATTAAATATGTTTACAGGAAATCCTCAACTTACTTACAACCGTTTGTTTAACCGTTTGTTTAGGGGACAGTACTGAACAGTACTGAAAAAAGACTTATGACCGTTTCAGCATCTTTATAGTCAGGTGATCAAAATGTGAAGGCTTGGCAACTGACATGACTTCGCGACTGAACAACAGCAACAGCGATGGTATATGATAATCTGATCATTGCCTCAAGTTGCACACAGCAATTTTCTAGATAATATTTCTGCATCAATTCCCATTCCTTATATTTAATGTGGAATCTTTGACCAGAGTCCTCACCAGGAATAGAATGAGAATTTGTTTACTGGTTAGTTTATACAACTGGCATCTCGGCAAGTGACATTGAGCGGCAAACAATCATAAAACAAATTTGATATACCTGATTCAGCCAAGCAGGAGTTCATGCTGCCAAAGGATGCCTACTCATGCCCTTCTGGTTAAAAAGTATTTATGCAGGTGTGAGTCTGTTTGCACCTGTGTTTTGAATTAAATTATAAGGAAGGGGAAAAAATGGTCAGTGTTCATCTGTTTTTTTAAAAGAAAAACAAAGAAATGTGCAGACAGCGTTGCATGCCTGTGTATAAAACAAGCTTTCTCTTCAAGTTATTTTATGATTATTACAAACTTTTTGTAAATCACCCTGAGCCTTTCCTGAAGGGTAAAAGATGAATCTGTAAAACAGTATAAAATAATTCACACAGGAAGACAGGCCACGGTAGGTGTATTTTGATTCCCACTCCCATGTTGCCATGAAGGATATTTTCATAGTTCCAGTTTTAGGCATTTTTGAAGGACAATAAGAGAGATAGGAAGAAAGGGAGGGATGGAATACAGCTCATTCCCTTACAGAATTGAAATCAATAAATCTCTTATACGTAACATGTTTTTGATTCATACTAAAGAATCGAATTGAATCGAATAGAATAGAATAGAATAGAATAGAGAACAGAACAGAATAGAATAATGAATAGAATAGAGAACAGAACAGAACAGAATAGAATAATGAATAGAATAGAGAACAGAACAGAATAGAATAATGAATGGAATAGAATAGAATAGAGAACGGAACGGAACAGAACAGAACAGAATAGAATAGAATAGAATAGAATAGAATAGAATAGAATAGAATAGAATAGAATAGAATAGAATAGAATAGAATAAAGGTAAAGGTAGAATAGAATAAAGGTAAAGGTAAAGGTTCCCCCGCACATGCGTGCTAGTCGTTTACAACTCTAGGGGCCGGTGCTCATCTCTGTTTCAAAGCCAAAGAGCCAGCGTTTGTCCGAGGACGTCTCCGTGGTCATGTGGCTGGCATGACTAGATGCCAAAGGCGCACGGAACACTGTTACCTTCCCACCGTAGTGGTCCCTATTTTTCTACTTGCATTTTTACGTGCTTTCGAACTGCTAGGTTGGCAGAAGCTGGGACGAGTAACAGGCGCTCACTCTGTTACGCGGCACTCGGGATTCGACCCGCCAAACTGCCGACCTTCTGATCGACAAGCTCAGCGTCCTAACCCACTGAGCCACCGCATCCCTATGAATAGAATAGAATACTTTATTAGCCAAGTGTGATTGGACACACAAGGAATTTGTGTCTGGTGCAGAAGCTCTCAGTGTACATACAAACAACAAAGTAATATAATCATAAGATATCAAGGGGATAAGGTAGTAGGAAAGATGAGAAGGATAGCAGTAATATAGTCCTACTACATGGGTTAGACATAAGACAGTACTGTGGTATTTAGGCATTCAGCAGAGTGATGGGACAAGGGGAAAAAACTGTCTAGTTGTTTTGGCATGCAATGCCCTACAGCGGCATCCTGAGGGGAAGAGTTGAAACAGTTTATGTCCAGGATGTGAAGGGTCTGTAGATATTTTCTCAGCCCTCTTTCTGACCTATGCAGTATACAGGTCTTCAATGGAAGGCGGGCTGGTTTCAATACTGTTTTTCTGCAGTCCTAACTAACCGTTGAATTCTGTGCCTCTCCTGCTTGGTTGCTGTACCAAGCCTGACAGTTACAAATGACAGACTCCATAATTCTTCTGTAGAACTGTATTAGCAGATCCTTGGGCAGTCTGAGCTTCCAGAGTTCTATCCGATGCATTTTGTACATTTTGCTTCTGTGGAAGTAAGATGGAAATACCATTACATTGGGGTTTCCCCCCCCTCTTTCTTCTATTCAGCTGTGTCTGATTCTTGGAGGCTGTCTGGATGACTCCTTGTAGTGTTCTTGGCAAGTTTTTTTTTTGGAAGTGGTTTACCATTGTCTTCTTCCTAGGGCTAGTAGAAAGTGATTGGCTCAAGATTGACCAGCTGACTTTGTACCTAAGCTGGGACTAGAACTTACAGTACGGTCTCCCGATTTGTAGCCTAATGCAGAGGTCCCCAACCTTTTGGGCACCAGGGACCGGTTCTGTGGAGAGAGGTTTTTCCATGGACCGGAGAGTACATGGTTTTGTGTGCTGCCTGCATCTTGCGGATGGGGCTTCCCTTGTTTGTGCGGACCGGTTGCTGGCATGCCGTGGACCGGTACTGGTCCACAGACCGGGGGTTGGGGACCCCTGGCTTAATGCATTAAAAACCACGCCAAACTGGCTCTGCCATTGCATATAAAGGTAAAGGTAAAGGTTCCCCCACACATGCATGCTAGTTGTTTCCAACTCTAGGGGCCGGTGCTCATCTCCGTTTCAAAGCCGAAGAGCCAGCGCTTGTCCAAGGACGTCTCCATGGTTATGTGGCCGGCATGACTAGACGCCAAAGGTGCACGGAACGCTGTTACCTTCCCACCGTAGCGGTCCCTATTTTTCTACTTGCATTTTTATGTGCTTTCGAACTGCTAGGTTGGCAGAAGCTGGGACGAGTAACAGGCGCTCACTCTGCTACGCGGCACTCGGGATTCGACCCGCCAAACTGCCGACCTTCTGATCGACAAGCTCAGCTTCCTAACCCACTGAGCCACCGCGTCCCTTGCCATTGCATATAGACTTCCATTAATATTTGTTTGTTTGATTGTATCCTGCCCTTATTATAGTCTGGTGCCTTAATCACTACTAGTCAGGGGTAGGCCACCTTGGCTCTTTTATGACTCGTGGACTTCAATTCCCAGAATTCCTGAGCCAGCCATGCTGAGGGGAAAGGGAGAGGTTTCCAAGCTGAGCCATGCTGGCTCAGGAATTCTGGGAGTTGAAGTCCATGAGTCATAAAAGAGCCAAGGTGGCCTACCCCTGGCCTAGGCCAAACTGCCTGGGTTTCCCCCCCCCCTCTCTAACCACAGTGTCACCTGCACAGCTATTAATAACGTTTTAGCCTTCTTCAGTTCCTCATAGACAGGCTTTTGGTAGTTACTTTAAAAGAACTGGTGAAGAGAGGTGTAGTTTCAGAACACATTTATAATACATCTGTAGTTTCAGAACACATTTATAATACATCTTAAATGTAGAGGATAACAATTAATAATTAAAAAAAATCTATTTTGATTTAGACTCCAGAACGACCCTGGATGGCTCACAATATAAGAGACCAAATAAATTACGTTCTAAACACAGATGATAATAATTCATAATATAGATTTATTCAATTAAAGTGCCACCCAACTCCAGAACGACTCTGGGCAGCTCACAAGCGTAACAGACGAAATAGAATACAATATGAATATGGAAAAAGCCAAGATAAGTGAAGAATAAGTAAAAGTAGAGAACAAGAGGATGAATCCTGTCAGTAACACAGGAAATACACATAAGGATGATGTTCTTTAAGTATGACCGTATTTCCTTTCACAGTGCTTTTTGAGGATGCCAAAGGATTCTCAGAGCAATTCACCCACATGGGAAACCTACTGTACATGGCAGCAACCAAAAGATTGGCAACGTCTGGGGGCTGGGGGCACATCTGGAATTTGGGTTATTCATAAAAAGGCTGGCACAATAAGTGAATCACAAAGCATCATTTGGGAACACCAGTTCCCTTCCCCAAAGATTCATGATATTATACCAAGTAGAGATTGATCACCAATGAAGAAAATATTGATAGCCCATGGTTGAATTGTGGGGTCCTTGGTGCTTTCTGAGAGGAAACGCTGATGATGGTGCCTTGTTGGGTAGTGAAATATCTGCAACAAAACAACCAAGCCTAGGGAACACCAAGGACTTCAGAAACAAACAGATTTGATTGATTGATTGATTGATTGATTGATTGAGGAAGATTTAAACCAACAGATTTGTTTAATTGATCAATTGGTTGCATAGACTTCATTAGGATTTTTGAAATTCTCAGAAATGCCGCTGCAAATAAATATTTGGCCTCCATGAAGTGGCTTAATATTTCAAGGGGGCTATGGCCCCATTGAGGCTTATTGTAAGCCTACAGGTGTCTTAAATCCCTGCTCCATTTACTAGGGTTTGAATGTAAGTGAAATGTAATCATTTTTTCTTGTTGTTCTGGAATCACTCATTGCTGTTTGAACATGGTCCCTAGTGGTTACCCATGGCTTAGAACAGGGGTCTTCAAACTTGGCCCTTTTATGACTTGTGGACTTCAACTCCCAGAATTCCTCAGCCAGGCATGCTGGCTAAGGAATTTTGGGAGTTGAAGTCCACAAGTCATAAAAGGGCCAAGTTTGAAGACTCCTGGCTTAGAAGAAGCTACATATCTCCAACTGATATTCTCATGGAGGTTTCTTGGACTACAGTCCTCAAAATTCTTCAGCCAGTAACAATCACCCTGCTTAGGGACATAGATTGTAAAAGTCCAAGTATATTTGGATGGCCATCATTCATTTAATTGCCATTCAAAGTTACAATGGCACTGAAAATAGTGACTTATGACCATTTTTCACACTTCAGACGGTTGCAGTCACGTGATCAAAATTCAGATGCTTAGCGACTGGCTCATATTTATGACGGTTGGCGTGTCCTGGGGTCATGTGATCCCCTTTTGCAACCTGCTGACAAGCCAAGTCAATGGGGGAAGCCAGATTCATTTAACAACCATGTTGCTAACTTAACAACTGCAGCGATTCACTTAACAACTGTGGCAAGAAAGATAGTAAAATAGGAAAAAATTCACAACAATTGTTTTGCTTAACAACAGAAATTTGGAGCTGACTTGCTGTCGTAAGTCGAGGATTACCTGTATAAGAAACACTATGACTTATAAAATAAATAGGGACAATGCAATATCACATCTACAAATGAAGAGTAATTGTTTTCTACTCTATTACAAAAATTTACATTTAGAATAGAATAGAGCTGGAAGGGACCTTGGAGGTCATCTAGTCCAACCCGCTGCTCAGGCAGGAAACCCTGTACCTTTTCAGACAAATGGCTGTCTAGTCTCTTCTTAAAAACTTCCAGCATTGGGACATTCACAGCTTCTGGAGGCAGGTTGTTCCACTGGTTAATTGTTCTAACTGTCAGGAAGTTTCTCCTTAGTTCTTGGTTGCTTCTATCCTTGATTAGTTTCGATCTGTTGCTTCTTGTCCTGCCTTCGGGCGCTTTGGAGAACAGCTTGACTCCCTCTTCTTTGTGGCAGCCCCTGAGATATTGGAACACTGCTATCATGTCCCCCCTCGTTCTTTTCTTCATTAAACTACTAGACATACACTATTCCAGCAACTGTTCTTTATATAAATTAAAACTCTTAACTGAGTATCCGAGAATTCACTGACTGTTCTGAAGATCAAACCTGTTTACTCCTTATGTTGTCATAAGCAATTTTTTATTTAGAAGAATTTCTTTGCTATTAATTTTGGCTTCCAGGGTTTAAGCTCTGTGGCTCTTTCCTTATCTGACATCATTAGACGTGCCAAATTACTTTCCCAGCAGAATTTTTATTATAATCCTTTTGAAATTAATGTATTTGTCCTGTTATTCCAGAGGAGCAAGTTCTAGGAGATTTTAAATCTTATTATACAAACTTTCATGGGCAAGCTTACTTTTAAGTCAAACTTCGAACTGGCCTTTCGAAATACACAGAATGCAGTTCACGCCGCGGGATTTTGTTACTCAATTCTCAGGTGCCAAAGCTGAAGGTTTATCATTTTGAGACTGAGATCTCTTTTAGACGGACTCTTGTGTTAAGTACTGTGCTCAGTATCACACCACAGGAAGGATTCAGAGAATGGAGAACAGTTAGAACATACAATCATAGGGGTGGATGGCATTTCAGAGGTCGTCTGGTCCAGGGGTAGGCAAACTTGGCTCTTTTATCACTCGTGGACTTCAACTCCCAGAATTCCTGAGCCAGCATGGATCAGCTTGGAAACTTCTCCCTTTCCCCTCAGCATGGCTGGCTCAGGAATTCTGGGAGTTGAAGTCCACGAGTGATAAAAGAGCCAAGGTTTCCTACCTCTGTTCTAGTCCAATCCCTTCTTAAGGCAGGTGTCTTTTTACCATGCTGGTCAAACGGATGCCTGATCTCTTCTTGAAAATCTTTAGTGACCCACGACTCTGAGAGGCAAGCCGTTCCATTGATTAATTGTTCCCCCTCTCAGAAAATTTCTCCTTTGAGTTTGGGCCTCTCTTTAACACGCTTCCACCATCATTTCTTGTCCTGCCCTCTGGTGTTTTGGAGAATAGGTCAACCCTATTCTTTCTGTGGCAGACCCTCAAATATTGGAAGACCGCTATCATGTCACCCCTGGGCTTTCTCTTCATTAGGCTAGAGATACCTAGTTCCCTTAGCCGTTCCTCATAAAATTTAGCCTCCAGACCCCTTCTCATCTTTGTTGCTCTTCTCTGAACTCTTTCTAAGATCTCAGCACCTTTTATACATCCGGGTGACCAAAACAGTATGCAGTATTCCAAGTATGGCCTCACTAGTGTGGCATAAAGAGGTATTTCACTTTTTTGTGATCGTGATGTCATCCCTCTGTTGATGCAGCCCAGCACTGCATTGGCTTTTTTGGCAGCTTCACCACACTGCTAGCTCCTACTGAAATGGTGCTCCACTAAGGACTCCTAGATTCTTCTCATAGTTACTATTGTTCAGCCAAGCATTACAGAGAAGGTCAGTGGGAATGATCAGGGAACTAGAAATTAGTTGATAACAAACATGGCCATATTTAGAATGAAGAGATTACTTGAAGGAGTGTTCCAATATCTAAAAGGCTGCCACAAAGAAGAGGGGATCAACCTATTCTCCAAAAGAGTTGAGGGCAGAACAAGAAGCAACAGATGGAAACTCATCAAGGAGAGAACCAATCTAGAACTAAGGATAACTTTTCCTGACAATCAGTACAATTAATCAGTGGAATGACTTGCCTCCAGAAGTTGTGGGTGCTCCAACACTGGAGGTTTTTAAGAAGAGAGTGGACAGCCATTTGTCTGAAATGGTATAGGGTTTCTTGCCTGAGCAGGGGGTTGGACTAGAAGATCTCAAAGGTCCCTCCCAACTCTGTTATTCTGTTATTCTGAGTGGGTATATGACAATCCTCATGAATAACAGAATTAATGTCACCATAGGAATCCAAAGCATGTTCTTTGCTTTGCCAGGATGTAGGACATGGAATAATAGATTTAAGTTACAGGAAAGTGGTTTCTGATTATTTTTTTTCTAAAATACAATAAAATTAGTATGCAATAAAACCTTTCAAG
This sequence comes from Vipera ursinii, assembly GCF_947247035.1. Classification (NCBI taxonomy): domain Eukaryota; kingdom Metazoa; phylum Chordata; class Lepidosauria; order Squamata; family Viperidae; genus Vipera; species Vipera ursinii. The sequence continues at coordinate 81,873,472 of NC_139515.1, read as the reverse complement.
GTTTCTTGATGAAACCAAATATCCAGAGAGATGGTAGATTCCACATTATTTAAGATGATCAAAAGGAATATATGTTTCATAATAGGAAAGTTGGAAGGGACCTTGGAGGTCATCTAGTCTAACCCCCTGCTCAGGCAAGAGACCCTATACCATTTCAGACAAATGGCTGTCCAGTCTCTTCTTAAAAACTTCCAGTGTTGGAGCATGCATATATATATATATGTATATATATATGTATATATGAGCTAATAAAGTCAGAAAGTTACTTCCTATTGGACTAATGGATATTGCATTAAACTTTATTAGCGAGGCTATCTCTATTTTCCAGTGTGTGCTGTCTAAATCTGGATAAGAATGTGCAGCCTACAAAAATATGAGGATTTCCTAATCTATTAGAGTAAGGAAGATCAGAAACGAAGTGATAAGCCACCTGGGAAAGCCAAGGGAAATCATCAAAACAATTAAAAAATGAAAGTTAGAATATTTCGGACATGTGATGCAACACCCAGAAAAATACGGCATACTCCATTTAATCCTCCAGGGAAAGACTGAAGGCAAACAAAGTCCAGACAGAAGAAGAACATCATGGCTACAAAATCTAAGGGACTGGCTTGGACAAAACTCAGCAGCACTTTTTCGTGTGGCTACTGATAAAAATAGGATCGCCAACAGGATCGCCAACGTCCAGTAATGGATATGGCACAAGAAGAAGAAGAAGATTAGAGTAAGGACATGCTATAAAAATAAGAATGTAACTGGAAAGGAAAAACAGGAATACGGAAGCTTTTAAATGGAATAAATTTGTAATGTAATTGAATCATGCTTTGGCTACATTTAAGCACTGCAGGCAGCAAGAAAGGAATAATGCCTATTTGCCCATCCTTTAGAAAATGTAAATAAAGGACTTTTAAGTTTTAAAAGAACGGGTTGGTGAAATGCGGCGGGAGTCTATCAGTTGTAGTTTTATTTTAAATATAAAGCCAGCTGGGTATTCTTGACCAAATAAGAATAAGTCAGAACACCAGAAGGTTTCGCTGATATGTTAGCATGCTTTGGACAATAAATCTTTTTATTATTATTTTTTTGAATACAATAAAAGTACAAGCAATTAAAGGCAAAATAAGAAAAAAGAAAATCTGTAAAAGTAGAAAAAAAGAAGGGAAAGAAAGAAAGAAAAAAGAAGAAAGAAAGAAAGAAAGAAAGAAAGAAAGAAAGAAAGAAAGAAAGAAAGAAAAGACTTCCACTCTTCTTTCTATTGCCATCTTATTCTTTCTCCTCCATCTTTAATTCTTTTTATTTCCCAAATCCATAAATTACAGATTCAGTGGGGTCCTTGGTGCTGTTTGAGGTTAATAGTTTTCTTGCAGACATTTTATTACCCAGCTAACTAACATCATTATTGCTAGCAAACATTACCCAGTTTGGTAATGAAATATCTGCAAGAAAACCACTAACCTCAGAAACCACCAACAACCCATCATTTCAACCCTGAGCTACAGATACTCTCTTCCATCACGGTCAATTCAGCTTTTTCTTCTTTCAACAACAAGATAGTCCATACAAGCTTTCCAGTCTATCAAAGAAATCTTTATCTTTGTCCACCAGTTTCACCAAAGTTTATAATCACATCTTCTACTGTGAGGATCCTTTATTTATTTAATTTATTTATTTATTTATTTTATTGCATTTCTATACCGCCCTTTCCCGAAGGACTCAGGGCGGTTTACAGGGTAATTAAAAAATCGAAATACAAAAGTTAAAACAGATTTAAAAGGAAAAAATTGTATGTGCCCCTGTCAAATAAAACCCCAGTTAAAATAAGATTGATCCTCAGTCTGGGCCAGAGAGCTCGAAGAGCCAGGTCTTCAGGCCCCGGCGGAATGAACGGAGGTCGGGGGCAGTCCTCAGCTCCACTGGCCGGCGTTACCCGCCGGCAATCTCTTACCGGTGGGACCCTGAGAAGACCCTCCCTGTGGGAGCGCACTGGACGAAGGGAACTTGATGCCAGCAGCAGGTGTTACCTCAGATATCCCGGGCCCTCGCCATTTAGGGCTTTATAGGCCATCACCAGCACCTTGAATCTCACCCAGAGGGCAACTGGAAGCCAATGCAGCTCGTGGAGTAGAGGTGTTACATGGGAGTATTGGGAAACCCCCATCACAACTCGCGCGGCCGCATTCTGCACCAGCTGAAGCCTCCGAGTGGTCTTCAAGGGCAGCCCCATGTAGAGAGCGTTGCAGTAGTCTAAACGGGAGGTCACGAGCGCATGAGTGACTGTGCGTACGGCATCTTGGTCCAGATAGGGTCTCAACTGGCACACCAGGCGAACCTGGGCAAAAGCCCCCCTGGTCACGGCTCCTATATGGTCTTCAAAACTGAGTCGTGAATCCAGGAGGACGCCCAAGTTGCGAGCCCTATCAACGGGGGGTAACACCTCACCCCCCATCGTTAAAGATGGAATATTCTGGTTGACCCGAGATGCCGATATGCACAGCCACTCAGTCTTGGCGGGATTGAGACAAAGCCTGTTTCTCCCCATCCAGACCTGAACCGCCTCCAGGCACCGGGACATCACAGCGAGGGCATCGCTGGGTTGGTTCGGGGTGGAAAGAAAAAGTTGGGTATCATCAGCGTACTGATGATACCCCACCCCAAAACCACGAATGATCTCACCCAGCGGCTTCATATAGATGTTGAACAGGAGGGGCGAGAGAACCAACCCCTGAGGAACTCCACAAATGAGAGACCTCGGGGCGGATCTCTGCCGTCCCGTCAACACCGACTGCGTACGGCCCAGGAGATAGGAGGAGAACCACCGTAAAACGGTGCCTCCCACTCCCAACCCCCTGAGACGCCACAGTAGGATACCATGGTCGATGGTATCAAAAGCCGCTGAGAGATCTAATAGGACCAGGGCAGAGGAACAACCCCTGTCCCGAGCCTGCCAGAGATCATTCACCAGCGCGACCAATGCCGTCTCCGTGCTGTATCCGGGCCTGATTTATTTATTTATTTATTTATTTATTTATTTATTTATTTATTTAATAATATTTATATACCGCCCTTCTCCCGAAGGACTCAGGGCGGTGAACAGGGCAAGAATAAAAAATACAAAGTTACAAAAGTTAACAGGCTTTTGAAAATTGGAAGATGATTTAATATTAAACTCCACCATAGGTAAAGGTAAAGGTAAAGGTTCCCCCGGACATGCGTGCTAGTCGTTTCTGATTTTAGGGGCCGGTGCTCATCTCCGTTTCAAAGCCGAAGAGCCAGCGCTTGTCCGAGGGCATCTCCATGGTCATGTGGCCGGCATGACTAGACGCCAAAGGTGCATGGAACGCTGTTACCTTCCCACCGTAGTGGTCCCTATTTTTCTACTTGCATTTTTACGTGCTTTCGAACTGCTAGGTTGGCAGAAGCTGGGACGAGTAACAGGCGCTCACTCTGCTACGCGGAACTCGGGATTTGACCCGCCAAACTGCCGACCTTCTGATCGACAAGCTCAGCGTCCTAACCCACTGAGCCACCACGTCCCTGAACTCCACCATAGTCCACCTTCAAATATGCAATTGATGTCTCAACACCTTTTTTACATCGTGGTGACCAAAACTGGATGCAGTATTCCAAGTGTGGCCTTACCAAGACTTTGTAAAGTGGTATTAACACTTCTCGTGATCTTGATTCTATAAAGTCAGCAAATCAGCAAATCAAATACTACAGAGACCCGCTTGCTCACAATGCTTCTGGGCGGCATCAGCATTAGATGGACGTCTCCAGTAAGAAAGTTAGAAATCACACGAAATTTTGCAAGATTCACACAAGAGTTCAGGGATTTTATTGCCAAGACATTGAAGATCTTCTGCTGAAGTCCCACGGGATCCCATGTTCGATTTATTAAATCTCAGGAGCTTGATGATCTTTCAAGATATTCACTGTTGTGTACTGGGTTCTTTGCAAGCAGGAGATGAGGCGAGAGAGTTCAGGCAGGAACATGCTGTATTGAATGCAGGAACAGAACTGGTAACCAAGGCTTCTACACACCTATTTATACTGCTGGCCACTAGGCCACGGCCAATAGGTTTGAAGGAATCTATTCCCGCCCCAGAGCCAACCAATGATCGTCCTGGAGACTGCCTGTCTGAGAAGCCAGTGACCATTACACAGACTCCCTGATTAAGCAATCTCAAACAGCATTGAAAGACAGGTGGTACAGTTCGAGTAAAACAGGCCCAATACATTACATTCACCATCTGTTCGGTTGTTTTATTTCACTGGAATTGATCAGTGGCTGCCATCTAGACATGTTAAGACACTCTGGCCTGTGTGCATTTTGGTTTCCCAAACCTTGATTAATTCCATCCAGGGTGTCATCTGTTTAAATGCCTTTGGGAACAGATTCTTAAGGACAGTAAGTTTTCTAACAATGGGTTGAGAATATAAAAAAGAGGGGTATTGAAAACAATTGGGGGCTGGATGGCTCAATGGTTAAATACACTGAGCTTGTTAGCTGGAAAGCTGATAGGCTGGTTTGAGACCCAAACACTGCGTGATGGGGTGAGTTCTCATCCCTTGCTCCAGCTTCTGCCCACCTAGCAGTTTGAAAGCATGCAAATGCAAGTAGATAAATAGGCACCACTTCATTGGGAGGGTAACAGTTCCTTGCGCCTCCGCATATACTAGTCATGCTGGCCACATGACCACGGAAGTGTCTTCAGATGACACTGGCTCCCTCGGCTAAGAAATGGAGATGAGCAGCACCCCCTAGAGTCAGACACAACTGGAAAGGGAAACCTTAAACCTTTACCTTTATTGAAACCACAAAGGTGACCAGTCTGCTATTTCACGTGAAATCTGCTCCGTTGACATTTGCAATCGAGATAACGGCAGTGCACAGTTGGCAAGTTCATTCTGCTGCGTCTGAAAGTGAAAGCAATTAATTTTTGCTGTTGACTTAAACTTCTGTTGCGAGGTACTTCATTCCCAATTCTCCTTCCTATAAATAGATTAAGGGATAGAGCAAAGTCAAGTCATTTGCCCTCCATCGAGATGGATTTCCCATGACTGCTTATCTATCAGCTACCCCTTTAACACAATTTGTCTCTCAAATTAATTTAGTTCTCGCTCTTTCATTGGTCAGGAGCCAAAACTGAAAATTGCTAGTTTCCTTTATAATAACCAGTGTTTAAGAGAGGATGCTAAACACACAACTTTTTAAACCTATGGCTGAAACTGCTAGACCTGCAAGATGACTTCATGAATGGATGAAGGAGAAGACTCACCTTTAACCTCGTGCCATATTTTGAGAGCAGAAGCTCTCAGTTTAACCTTCACTTTCTTCACTTTACACCTTCATAGACAGAGTACGGTATGTAAATAAAGATATGCAAGGGCCTCAAATGAATCAGACCACTGATTCATCAAATCAAGTTCTGTTCAATGGAATAGGCATCAGAAATGTGTGACGTTTCTGTAGAAAATGAGGAGGAAGACCTTCATGGACCGTTCCATAAGCAATGGGGCTAAAGTCCAGAACATCCAGGTAACATTCAGAAGTGTCTCAGATATGCATCTTCCTAAATCAATGAATTGTAAGAGGAAGGAGGTAAAGCACAAAATTATTATAGCCGATTTCAATAAAAGTAGGTTCGCCTGGTGCACCAGTTGCGGCCCTATTTGGACCGAGATGCCCTACGCACAGTCACTCATGCGCTTGTGACCTCTCGGATAGACTACTGCAACACTCTCTACATGGGGCTGCCCTTGAATACCACTCGGAGGCTCCAACAGGTGCAGAATGCAGCCGCGCAAGTTGTGATGGGCGTCTCCCGATAGTCCCATGTAACACCTCTGCTCCGCGAGCTGCATTGGCTTCCAGTTGTCTTCCGGGTGAGATTCAAGGTGCTGGTGATGACCTATAAAGCCCTAAATGGCATGGGTCTGGGTTATTTACCGGAGCACCTTTTGCCGGCGTTAAGTTCCCATTGTCCTGTGCGCTCCCACAGAGAGGGCCTCCTCAGGGTGCCGTCAGTCAGGGAATGTCGACTGGCGGCCCCCAGGGGGAGAGCATTCTCTGTAGGCACGCCCGCCCTCTGGAATCAGCTTCCGGTTGAGCTCCGGATGGCTCCCTACCTTCGCTCGTTTCGCCGTGACCTGAAGACTTGGCTATTTGAACTTGCCAGCCTGGACTGAGGGACTGGGATTTTAGATCTTAATTTTTTTTAAAAAAATTAAATTTTAGAATGTGTTTATTGTGTAGGGCTATTTGATTTAATTTCATTTTTATTTTTATACATTATGTGTTGTTTATAGTGTTTTAATTGCCCTGTACACCGTCCCGAGTCCCTTCGGAGAGGGGCGGTATATAAATCCAAATAATAAATAAATAAATAAATAAATAAACAAACAAACAAATAAATAAATAAATAAATAAATATTTTGTGGAGTTGATTTCATAGCCTGGTCTACCTAGTCCTAGTGGGACTGACCTTCTCACTGAAGATGTTCATTAATTCTCCCCAATTATTTATCCCCAAGATTACAAAACAGCTGGTACGTGGTATGGTGGTTTCAGGGTTGGACAGTTATAGCACTTGGTTGGCTGAGCATCCTGCCTTCATTCTTGGTCCCTTGATCAGGTTCAAACAATGCTTCATGAACTTTCCTCAAGCTTCCCTTTGGTTCCAATATTTTTTTGGCTTTGAATCCCATGCATTATTGATTTGGGAGTTCTGGGTTTTCTATACTGGGGTACACCCTATACATCTGCATGCTGTATTGATTCCTTAGATGCCTGGGTCAAACGTTTGGTCCATGGGCCAGAAACTGCAATCAGTTCCATTCACCAGGGCTACAACTTTAGGCTTTGATGGAATTGATACAGGTTTTGTGGAATCAACTTGCTCATTGTTCAGAGATTGATTAGGTAAGATTCTCCTTAATTCCCTTTCAGGTGTTATCTGATCATCTGCTCTCAATCAAATGCTAGTCTTACAAAGCTAAGGTGACTAGTGGCTTCAGAAATGGGTAGATTCACCTGACCTTGGTTGATCAGAAAAGCCACACAGGGTAGACCCTGCCAAACAGTCTTCATAGGGGTCTGCTGGTCCAAGCTGTTTGATGACATCATCCGTCACATGATACCATTTCTGTTAGCCTGATATATAGTATTTGGAAGGTGTCAGGTCATACACAACATCTCTTGCCCTTCTTAGTCTCACTGCAGTTGCCTGAGATCCCTGAGAATTCCAGAGTAGCTGGGTGGATTAGAAAAACTTCACCATTTTAAAACATATTTACCTACATTATTACCTTAGCAATATCCCTGGCTGCGCTTTACTTATGGTTTGGAAAATAGTCAATATAGAACGTTTTGAAAGCAATTTGTGTGTTTGTGTGCGTGTGTTCAACAAGCCAAGTCAATGGGGACACCAGAAGGAAGTCGAAAGTTTCAATCCCATGATGTTGTGCTTAACAACCACAAATGTTTTGCTTTATAACTGAGGCAGAACTGACATTGTGAGTCAGGCATGGTCACATAATGGTTCACTTAACATTTGTGTCACTTAATGACAGAGTTATTGGCCCAAGTTACAGTTGTTAAGTGAGGACTACTGCATATTTCCTTTTCCTTGTGTCCCACAGGGGAAAACAGGCAACATGGTGAGAGTTTTTTATTTTTTATTTTTATTTTTATTTTTTTAGGGGCAGCAGCCAAACATTTTGGGAATAGGTCTGGCTCTAAATTTTTATTTAATTTGCATAGAGGTCAAATTCAGGACTGATTTTTCTTGCACAGGGCCCTGTTCCACTATACCAGGGGTAGGCAACCATGGCTCTTTTATGACTCGTGGACTTCAACTCCCAGAATTCCTGAGCCAGCATGGCTAAGCATGGAAACCTCTCCCTTTCCCCTCAGCGTGGCTGGCTCAGGAATTCTGGGAGTTGAAGTCCACCAGTCATAAAAGAGCCAAGGTTGCCTGCCCCTGCACTAGCCCCACAGAATTGATCAAGTGGTACTCCTACCAAACAATAGTTTTGAATCAGATTTTTGGGTGTCAGCTAAGTCAACTGTCATCATCTTAGTAGTCAAACCTCAACATGTGTATGTGTTCTTCTCTGCGGTGTTTATCTGAAGCTTCACATTCGCTTCTATTGTCTGTAAATATTTCCCACAATACGTCTGTGGTTTTTTTTAAAAAATGTATTAATGTGTCGGCTCATTTATTTTGGGTAGCAACCTGTTTTGTAGCAATATTTTAATAAAAATCTGTGAAGCAGGCGGGAAAAACGGAGCACACTGCAAACAAACATTTGCTGCACAGCCCAGAAGGGTGAAAAACGCAAGTAGAATTGCTGTTTCATCAGGGAAGAGAAACAGGAAAACTTCAAAGTGGCAACGTGGAAAGGGTGCAAAAACATACAGCTTCCTCCATCCTAGCATTGAGTAGCACAAATAAGAGCTTCCTACGCTGTGCTGTGGATATATGTGAGTAAAACCCTTGGAAAATACAGAGCCATGGATTTACACTTAGCCTGAATTAAGTTGAAATGCAAACAAGCGGAAATCAAATCCTGATTTTCTTCCAGGAGTTATTTTTTCAACATTCTTTTTAATTCCTATTTATATCCCGCCCTTCTCTGAAGACTCAGGGTGGCTTACAATTTAAAGCACAAATCAATGTGCTTAGCAATAGCCTTCATTCTATGCATATGCCTGCTTATTAGGGGCCCCAAGTGGTGTTTTTACAAAGTCAGCTTATTGCCCCCAAAAATCTGGGTCCTCATTTTACCTACCTCGGAAGGATGGAAGGCTTGCACCTAGTACATTATTTGAAAAGACATTGTGCAACTTTGCTTAAATTAGACTTTCGATCTCATCAAGGAAAGCTGTTCTGTTGATTAGATTGTGACGACTTATCTAATGAACCAGCTGAATACACAAACACACACACACAAACACATATACACACACACGTACATATATACATATACACATACACATGCACACGTATACACACACGTATATACACACACACATACACATCTCACCTTAAGATTTCTTTCCCCCGCAATATGTTTTGTTTATTTAAAACAAAAGGTATATTTTCCAATATACCTTTGTTTTAAATAAGTAGATTGATATAGTATCAATCTATGGATAGAGGATTACTGAAGTTTTATATTTAATGCCCACTAGAGCAGTAATAAAACACGGACTATATACCAAGCAAGCCTCACTGAATTGTATTTACGATATAATAACAGAAGTATAATTTTTTTAGCTTAATGACTCTATTATTGTTTATGAAAAAAAAAATACAAGAAAAAAGGAAAGAAAAAAGCAAAAAGATTCTCAAATGTCAATCAAATGTTGAGTAAGGGGCCGGAGACTTAATATGAAATTTGTCTCTATGTCATATTCTAAAACCAGACTTGGTTTTTTTTTTCTTTTTTAAAGAAAAATAGCAATAGCACTTAGACTTATATACTGCTTTGTAGCCCTCTCTAAGCAGTTTACAGAGTTAGCATACTGCCCACAGCAATCTGGGTCCTCATTTTACCGACCTTGGACGGGTGGAAGGCTGAGTCAACCTTGAGCCGGTCAGAATCGAACTGCTGGTGGTGGGCAGAATTAGCCTGCAAGACTGTATTCTATTCATTGCGCCACCATGGCTCCTCATACTTTTGCTCCTAAAGCAATTCAAATCAGTTACACTATATCATGGGCAGGAAAACTCAAAGTACAGTATAATTCTTTTGCTTACAAGCATGGGGTAATGCTTAGTGCTACAGGGATGAGGCAGCTGCTCCGTTTCTCTAAGGCAAATGTACCTGAGTAAAAAAAATCAGAGGCGGAATAAGAAAGAAATCAATTGTGGTCAGGGCAAAGACTGTAAAACTGAACTTCTCTGATATTGCTAAGAATAAATCTATTCAGAATGTTAGGATTTTGACAAATCAACGTTCAGTTTCCCAAATGTTGAATTTGCAGAAGCGAGATGTGCATGTTTATGAATGTTGCAGGTGCTTAAGTTGACACATAACTTACTTAGACGACTGAGTTAGAAATTGAATTTTTCAAAATAAGAATATTCATGCCTTTGAATAGCAAATCCCAGATTTCCAGAAGTAATATTTATGCTTCCACATATGGATGGGTCCATGCCAGTTAATGTAAACTTTTCTCTCTGTATATCCCCAGGTCTGGATAACTGAAGTTTCTAACATGGGAAGCTAGCATTCTTCTATTAGACTTTTTTTTACCATGCTTATGAAAGTATAAATCCGGATGGCCCCCGACCTCCGTACCTTCCGTCGCGACTTAAAAACTTTCCTGTTCCAGCAGTCCGGCCTGGCATGATAGCGTTAATTGGGGTCCCAGTTTGTTTTCACTATTGTTTTTATTACTTTTTATTGTTCATCTGTATACCTTCCTTCCTCTGTACACCGCCCCGAGTCCCTCGGGAGAAGGGCGGTTTATAAAAACTAATAATAAATAAATAAATAAATAATTGCAAGAATTCTTGAGGCAGCTGTGACTAATTTCAGACCAAAGATGGGAATATGTCTACATATTTAGTTCTTGTTCTTTGTCCAATTTAAACCTTCCTTCCTTCCTTCCTTCCTTCCTTCCTTCCTTCCTTCCTTCCTTCCTTCCTTCCTTCCTTCCTCCCCGAAGCATAAGGAATCAGTTCTCACCATAATTTCTTTGTTAAGAATGTCTTTGTGCCCCACATAGCCCAATACAATATAGAGGTGAAGGTGTTAAATTGGGATTAGGGAAAACCAGGTCTAGTCCATCCCTAGTCATGAAAGTTCCTGGAGACTTTGGGTCTGTCCCTCATCTCAATCCAAGAGCCAACATGTTATAGTTGTGAAGGACTGGGAGTGTGGGAGGACACAAGTTCTAGACCAGGGGTGACCAACCTTGGCAACTGCAACACTAGGTGTTGAAGTCCACAATCTTAAAGTTGACAAGGTTGGACATGCTTGATTTAGACCCTCTTTAATCATAGAATAAGGGATGCGGTGGCTCACTGGGTTAGGGCGCTGAGCTTGTCAATCAGAAGGTCGGCAGTTTGGCGGGTTGAATCCCGAGTGCCGCATAGCAGAGTGAGCGCCTGTTACTCATTCCAGCTTCTGCCAACCTAGCAGTTCGAAAGCATGTAAAAATGCAAGTAGAAAAATAGCGACCACTACGGTGGGAAGGTAACAGCGTTCCGTGCGCCTTTGGCGTCTAGTCATGATGGCCACATGACCACGGAGACGTCCTTGGACAAGCACTGGCTCTTCGGCTTTGAAACGGAGATGAGCACCGGCTCCTAGAGTTGGAAATGACTAGCACGCATGTGCGGGGGAACCTTTACCTTAATCATAGAATGACTTGGGCTAGACTCCCCTCTCTCTTGATGATATTTGGCTAGCCCCCCACCTCTCTCAGCCTAAGAACAAACAAGGGCTTGCAGTGAAGGTCCTGCACCAGAAGCAGAGAGACCCAGCCACGGAAACCTATCTGTGTAAGACTTTGGGCTACTCCATCCCTGTCAGTCTAATCTTCTCAAGAGGGTGATTGTCAGAGAAAGTTAGGATAAAACTAAAAACCTAAGCACTCGTGCCTAAACCATAAAGAGGCTGGGATGCTGCAGTCTGGAACTTGGTTTTGAACTGGGAACATATGAGCAGGCCAAAAGCAGAGCAAACTGTGGATGGTAGGAAGATCCTGGTTTCCAAAGAAGCAGGATAGCTGTGACAACATTCTCAGAAGTTAGATAAGTTATGAATAGCCATCACCGCACCCATTTTATAAATGCTGTATCCCTTGCCTTGACAGCCATTTTGTCTGTATTTCAACATCAGTTCCGGTTTTTGGAATGAGTGGATGAATGGATTGCCTACCTCTGCCTCTTTCAGTGGTAGGGGTTGTAGTAAACTTAGTTTACTGTACTCAATACTCTCATTTAAATGCTTCTAAGGGTAAGCCCTGGCAGCCATCTCTACAGGTCATCTGGCAGGGTTCTTAATACAGACCTGCAGCTGGAGGTTCCAAAAATTCAAGATGGTAGTCACAAGGATTGCCATCTTGTCTCTTTTGACTCCCATCCTCAGACACACCTCTGAGCAGGGCATCCCAGGAAATAAAGCTTGAAGGAGAAAAGCAAATGTCATCCCCGGGCCAAATTCATACAGTTGAGCTTTTGATGATCATCATCATAAACCAACATACGTGATTCCAGCACAACCATGCACAAAGAGGCAAGCCATTAACACCTGTTTCTTTCTGCAAATGAAATCGCAAAAAAATTGGGTGCCAATTTCAGCAGCCACGTGTTTGAAAATGCGAATGGCTTTTGGCCCAGCTTGTCTGGACCGATGGGATTCATTCTCAGAAGACCAAGGTAGGTCTTCATCTAGCGAAGAACAAGTCAAATGCCTGACTACGGCAGCCCTCAAAGACGCTGAGCTCCATCGGGCTTCCCAACAAGGCTCCATTTAGAAAAAAAAAACTCCTTTCTTAATAAAGCGGAGCCACGCTCTCTGCAAGCCGGAAAAATAAGTTCTCCTCACGTGCTAAGCAAGCCCATCAATTTAATAATATTGGGACCGTCTAACAGGCTTTGTAACAGCTTGTCGCAGCATCATCTGTTAAGCATTTTTCTCTTAAATGCATTTCATACTGGGGCTTGCAATAATTTGCTAGAGGATGCAGCTGTGTCTATTAAGCCCCGTCTCTCCCCCTTCCCCACTTCCCCCAATCCATATGAATAGAGCATTTTCTAAAACAGAAGCAAAAAAAGAAGTGATTTGCAGACCTGCTCACTAAAAACAGAGCTTGCGGTTGCTCTGTCTCTTCTCTTGGGGGGAAGAATGTAGCTTACAGGTAAGGGACATTATCCTCCATTTTTAGTATTGCTAGATTAGAACAGGCCAACTTCCCTGCAAAAATCTTAAACATGGAATAATTTCTTGGTGGATGGGAGGTCTGCCCGGTGCTCCATTCTGGTTCCCTATTGGTGGAACGTTCAGGATTGGGGGAGGGGATTGGATGGCTTAGAGGTGGGGCCATCTAGAGAAGGGGGAGGAGCATGTGCCCAATTGACCGCCCTTCTCTTTGTACATTTCACACTTTCTTCTCCAAGAAACAAAAGTCTTTGTTTTAGACACATCATGTAGGATGGAGGTCCCCAACCTTTCTGGCGGACCAGAAGAAAAGGGAGGGGGAAGCATTTTACGTGTGCGTGTGTACACATACAAACAGGGCCGTGAGCACGTGTGATGCAAACTGGGAGGTGCTAGAGCCCACATGACACTCACTAGCATCACCCTATTTTTGCCGCGCAGGTGCTAACACCACCCTGTTTTCACTGCATGGCACCCCGTTTTTGCCACACGGTGCCACTCGCATGCGTGGAGGTGAGTGTGAGGACACACATGCGCCTACTGGCCAGCCTGTTCTATGGCCTGGTGGCCAGAAGGCCATGGCCCGGTAGTGGGTTGCAGCCCACAGGTTGGGGACCCCTGGTGTAGGGTGATTTAAGATGATGAAGTTTTAAGTGTTGGTTGATCTTGGAAAAACAAAGACGGGATGGACAAGGAAAGTATTGGGCCGAGGAAACCCAAGGCAGAAGATTTCAAATTACGGTAGTTCAGTGTTAGTGTGTTGCCAACAAATAGAAGGACCCATGAACTCTTAAGGAGTTGAGCTAGATCTGAAGGAAAACTTGTTTATAATCCTTAATTTCTTCCGTTTGGCTCCTGGTATGGGGAACCCTGAATCAAAAGAACAAAGATATAGACCATGAAACCAGCTTGCTTGTTGGTAATTTTTTTGGAATTCTGCATTTGCAACCAATACAGCTAGATTTATCACCACAGCTGAGCCCAAAATTTTTGTTGCTGAGACAGTTGTTAAATGGGTTTTGCCCCATAATGCCACCTTTTTGCCACAGTTTTTAAGTGAATCACAGCACTTGTTAAGTTAGCAACACCGTTGTTAAGTGAACCTGGCTTCCCCATTGACTTTGCTTGTCAGGCGGTTGCAAGAGGTGATCACGTGACACTGCAACCATCATAAATACAAGCCAGTTGCTAAGTGTCCAGATTTGGATAACGTGACCATGAGGATGCTGCAGTGAAAAATAGCCATAAGTATTTTTTCCAGAGCCATTGCAACTTTGAACAGTCACTAAATGAAAGGTTGTAAGTCAAGGATTACCTGTATTTCCTTCAGGGAATTCAGAGGTTTTCAGGAGGAGCAGAAGGGGGCATCAAATGGGTTAGTCTGACACAACTTTCTTTCTTTCTTTCTTTCTTTCTTTCTTTCTTTCTTTCTTTCTTTCTTTCTTTCTTTCTTTCCTTCCTTTCTCTTTCCTTCCTCCTTCCTTTTTCTCTTTCTTTCTTTCTTTCCTTCCTTCCTTCCTTCCTTCCTTCCTTCCTTCCTTCCTTCCTTTCTTTCTTTCTTTCCTTCCTTCCTTCCTTCCTTCCTTCCTCCTTCCTTTTCCTTCCTTCCTTCCTTCCTTCCTTCCTTCCTTCCTTCCTTCCTTCCTTCCTTCCTTCCTTCCTTCTTCCTTTTCCTTCCTTCTTTCCTTCCTTCCTTCCTTCCTTCCTTTTTCTTTCTTTCTTTCTTTCTTTCTTTCTTTCTTTCTTTCTTTCTTTCTTTCTTTCTTTCCTTCCTTCCTTTCTCTTTCCTTCCTCCTTCCTTTTTCTCTTTCTTTCTTTCCTTCCTTCCTTCCTTCTTTCTTTCTTTCTTTCTTTCTTTCTTTCTTTCTTTCTTTCTTTCTTTCTTTCCTTCCTCCTTCCTTTTTCTTTCTTTCTTTCTTTCTTTCTTTCTTTCTTTCTTTCTTTCTTTCTTTTCCTTCCTTCCTTCCTTCCTTCCTTCCTTCCTTCCTTCCTTCCTTCCTTCCTTCCTTCCTTTTTCTTTCTTTCTTTCTTTCTTTCTTTCTTTCTTTCTTTCTTTCTTTCTTTCTTTCTTTCTTTCTTTCTTTCTTTCTTTCTTTTCTGCCCATCTTGTCTAGAGGCAACTCACACCACAAATCTCATCCTTGTATAAGTACGTTGTGATATCACACACACATATCCAAAGGGGTGGAAATTGCAGCACATCAGTTCAGTGCTGAAGATGTGGGTGTTGGTGTTGGTATCTAACTTAGCTAACGATCTGTTCCCGCAGTAACTCATCACTTGGATGCTGTTTTTCCTCCTTATGGAATGGTAGGACCTTGGAAGTCTTCTAGCCCTACCCCCTCACCCATGACAGCTACTTACTGCTAAGCTTGTAAGCTGCCCTGAGTCTTCGGAGAAGGGCGGGATATAAATGGAATTAAAATAAAAAAAATAAAAAAAAATGGCAGGAGACCTTCTTCATCCGAAGCCCAGAACACCAAAGTGCTTTTTCTTCCAGTCTCTGCCTGACACAGATGGCTCCAATGAGACTTAACAAAAGCACAGTTAACCTGAGATGCACTACGCGATGGCTGAAGGTCAGAAGGCATCGTCCTTCTGTCAGGAGCAAAAAAACAGGAATAGGAAACTCAATGCTTTGTCTGACTGGAAAATTTTTTTTTACCTTTTTCCCCAAGAGACTAGAAACTTCATTGCATTGCAGAATTATTCTCAACCAAAATTTATCTTACTTTCTAGCATTTTGTCACCACTTTCTAGCATTTTGTCACCATCATAGGAGCTAGGAACTTGATTTATTTTTAAATGCAAGCAGAAATAAGCATAAATGTAGTCTGATCACAATACACCCTTGGATATTCTTGCCTATTTTTTTTGCTACAGATTTAGTAATTCAACAATGCCAGTCAAACTGGGAGAAACTGTTCAGCTGTTCTTTGCTGAATATTAAAGGTAAAGGTAAAGGTTCCCCCGCACATGCGTGCTAGTCGTTTCCGACTCTAGGGGCCGGTGCTCATCTCCGTTTCAAAGCTGAAGAGCCAGCGCTTGTCCGAGGACGTCTCCGTGGTCATGTGGCCGGCATGACTAGACACCAAAGGCGCATGAAACGCTGTTACCTTCCCACCGTAGTGGTCCCTATTTTTCTACTTACATTTTTACGTGCTTTCGAACTGCTAGGTTGGCAGAAGCTGGGACGAGTAACAGGCGCTCACTCTGTTACGCGGCACTCGGGATTCAACCCGCCAAACTGCCGACCTTCTGATCGACAAGCTCAGCGTCGTGCTGAATATTAGGTTACTGTATATTCATTCGCCATTTACTTTGCTTTCTTCTTCTTCTTCTTCTTCTTCTTCTTCTTCTTCTTCTTCTTCTTCTTCTTCTTCTTCTTCTTCTTCTTCTTCTTCTTTGCAACCCTCGATGAAACCTTTTTCTTTTCCTTAAAACAAAGAAGCAGCTCCCCGCAATGTTTTTGGAGATTAAATTCTTAATTATAAATTTCCTTGCTTTTGTGAGTTTGCCTCAGATCCTTAACATTTCTAATGTCATTTTTATGTGAATTTCCATGGTATTTTAATTCATTAGTCGCGGGCTATCATTTTTCTATGTAATTACTATAATTTCATCAAGTGACATAATTACAGTAAATACTTGAAGTAATTGCCATGCGAACGGGAAGAAAAAGGTTGGGAGGTATAATGGGATAAACTATGTTATGATGTGGAAAGATAAATTTTGCTGATGTGTTTACGGCAGGTAAATGACATCACAGAATTCTCTTGCCCTCCCCAAGGCATGATGGGAACTACATCATCAATAGAAACAATGATGTCATAGGCCAGAAATTTGAAAAGGAAGTTGGATGCACAGGTAGCTTTTGACCAGGGGTCTTCAAACCTGGCCCTTTTATGACTTGTGGACTTCAACTCCCAGAATTCCTCAGGCAGAACTCTGGGGGACTCCCAGCATTCCCAGCCAGAATTCCCCAGCCAGACTGTTTAAACCAGGGATCTTCAAACCTGGCCCTTTTATGACTTGTGGACTTCAACTCCCAGAATCCCTCAGCCAGTTTTAGTCACTGGATCCCTTGGGCACCAAGAGATCGATTGTTCCAGACCATGAGTATAAATCCGTGCTTTCTCCTGCTTTGCATTTCAAGTGGGATCTGCTCCTTCCCCAATTTTTATTTTATTTTTATCTTTTTATCTCTTTCCTGTCGTAATTCAGAAAGAAACAAGCTGGGGTTGTTTCAAAGTCGGCAATATTAAAACGTTGTGAGGCTGACAGGCTATATCAGCCTCTCAAAGCTAGATGACACTAAGAGAGCTATAGCCTCATCCAAACACAACGATTGTATTGCTCAGATGGCTAGGAAACGGATACATGCCAGAGGAATGACAGAGAGTTAACACTAATTCCAAGTGATTAAATCAAGAGCGACGAGGCTATTGCTGGCTACTTATGGCGGCCTGCTTCTGATTGACAGACCGTACTATTAGGCTGAATGAAGGGAATTTGCACACAGATACGTCCCCCATCAAGAGAAATGGCTAAGGGTGACTCCGGCTTGCCACCGTGTGCCAAAGGCTTTCAAATTCGGAGAGTCTTTGCCAACCATCTTGTGCTTGAAGGATTGTCCAATGGCGGTGGGCAATTAAACATCCCTCACATAAAATCCAAAAAGTTGGAGGAACGGTAAAAAAAAACAAACCAGCTTCTCCTCTCAATTGGCCACAAAAGCATGCCTGAGTTCGGAGGTCTTAATGGAACCACGATTAGGTCTCAAATCAAATGACCTGGATATTGTGGAAGCATTTTTGGAGGGGGGAAAAAAAGGAAAAGGAAAAAAAAGGTCAATTCTTTATTGCTAATGTTTTGTTTTTTTAAAAAAATGCTATCTTGGCCAAAACAAAGAATTGCAATTCATGATATCTTGGTATCTTGAAATGCCCTGCCATTACAATAATCATCAATGTACAACAGATTTATGAATATACGATTCTCTCTCTCTCTCTCTCTCTCTCTCTCTCTCTCTCAGTGGTGTAGCGTGGGTTGTCAGCACCCGGGGCAAGGCAAGTAATTTGCGCCCCCTAACCCGTGGATTTTAGCACTCGAGTCTGCCGCAGGGAGCCCCGCATCCTGGGCGTCCGCTGCACCCCACACCCACGCCTCCCCCGGGAAAAGGGGGAAGGTCCGGCATCCCCTCCCTCACGTGCGGCTGAAGCGCCGGGACCCGAGGCCGTGCCAGGAGGCGGGCGGCGCAGCGGAGCCTCCACTTCGGAGCCGGTGGGGGGGTGGCTGGGGGCGCCGCCGTCCCTTTCTTACCTCTGATGCCTGGAAGAGAGCGGGACCCGCCAGTGCAGCTGCCCGTCTCGCTCAGGCATGCACTGCGGCTGGCCGGGGCTTCCGCCGGGGGCGCAGAGGGGTGCGGGGAGCGAGGGAGGGGGCCGGCATGACGCCCCGTGAGCTTGGCAGCCCTTGGCCGGAGCTGCGGCTGAGCCTGGAGCCGCACCAGCCCGCACCTGCTGCCCCGGGAGAGCTCGGCTCGCTCCTCTGACCCCCCTCCCGCCACCGCCACCCCCTCAACCACGTGCGCCGGGCCGCCACCGCGGGGGCCGCTCTAGCGCGGAGAGGGGGAGGCCAGTCCCCGTTCGGCCCGCCAGCCCCGGGAGAGCCCCGCGCGAGCGCCTCGCCAGCCGCTGAACTCTGGCTTTTGAGCAGGAGCGACCTTGCCCTGCTTGCCCTTGCCCGGCACCGGGAGCAGCCACCGCCAACCGCCCCGCTTTTCGCAAGCCCCGCTACGCCGCTGCCACCTGCCGCGGGGTGAGGGAGTCGGGGCCGCACCGGCGGGCGCTTCTCTGGCAGTGGGGCATGCTGGTGCCCTGCACTGCGCTACGTCTGCGGGGGTTGCCCTGGGAAAGGTGGAAGTGCAGCTGTGGTCTGGGATGGCTCCGAGCCCTGTCTGGCCGGCTTTGTGCCTCCGTCCCCCAAGAATAGCTGGTTGTGAGTTGCTGCTTCCCCGAGTGCGCCTCAGCCCCGGATCCCCCCCGCGGGACTCCAGCCGCGCGAAGAGCGCTTCGGCGCGTCTTCCATCCCTCCCGAGTGCGAGCGCGCCCCCCCAGATGTTGCGCCCGGTGCGGCCGGCCCCCCCTGCACCCCCCACGCTACGCCACTGCTCTCTCTCTCTCTCTCTCTCTCTCTCCCTCTCTCTCTCTCTCTCTCTCCCTCCCTCCCTCCCTCCCTCTCTCTCTCTCTCTCCCTCCCTCCCTCCCTCCCTCTCTCCCTCCCTCCCTCCCTCCCTCCCTCTCTCTCTCTCTCTCTCTCTCTCTCTCATATGTGTGAGCAAATGTCCTCTTGAAAAAACAATGTAGCTGCATTGGCCATATTTTTTTTTAATAAAAATAAATAAATCAGAAAATTCTGTATTATGCCCATCAAAATGTCACAACACAACATGCAAAGTCTTGAATTTCTGAGACGAAGAGTTTCCAAGTGCTTAAATGTTTGGATTCGGAGACATTTATTTAGTCTAATCCTGGTGCTGCTGTGATAAAGATTGGTAATGTTTCTAAGGAATATGCCAGCTCCTATTTGGTACATTCCTGTCCTTTCTGCTTGGTGTCTGTGGAGATTCTCAGTCCATTCAGGTCATGGCGGTCCCAAAGGTGCTTTTTTCAAAGGGCAGCTGGACTCTCTTTGTTTTCCCTTGAAGACGTTTTGGTTGAGAAGCGAAATGTCTTCAAGGAAATGTCTTCGAGGGGGAAAAAAAAAAAGGAAGTCTAATTGCCTTTTGAGAAAAAGCACTTTTGGGATTTTCTGGTTTGTATTTCCTATTGAAAGGAAGAATGCAGCTTTTTAAATGTGCTTTTCTGAGCATCCTGGTCATTTATTTTGGGGCTGTTTTGTGACTTCTCTGAAGCCTGAGCCGTTAAGTGAAGAGAATTTGGTTTCTTTTACCTAGAAATACTATGTAATGTTGCTCCACAGTGAATTCTCTCATATTCGTATTTTCTGCCTGGGAAGTTGGTCCTGATAAGGACGACCAGGTAGATGGAGTTCCACGCCACTCATAAAATAGAATCATAGGATTGGAAGAGGCCATTAGACCCCGCCTCTCGTGCTTAGTGGAGAATCCTAATTAAGACATTCCCAAGAGATGGAGCATACATTTCTGTGTGTTCAGGAACTAGTGGACCCTGTTTCACACTGGAAAGGAATCTCACAATCTAGTTCTTGGATTCATGCAACACAATCCTAAGGTCAGGTTAACAAAGCACACTTTAGCAGAAATGGCCTCCCTCTAGATCAGGGGTTTTCAAACTTGGCCCTTTTAGGACTTGTAGACTTCAACTCCCAGAATTCCCTAGCTAGCGTGCCTGGCTGAGGAATTCTGGGAGTTGAAGTCCACAAGTCATAAAAGGGCCAAGTTTGAAGACCCCTGCTCTAGATATTAGACTAGTCCACTCCATAACAGAAGATAATAATGATAATGATAATGATAATGATAATGATGATGATAATAATAACAACAACAACAGTAACAACAGCAGCAGCAGCAGCAACAGACAGTAAGTGCCGCCTATGCAAAGAGGCTGAAGAAACAGTGGACCACCTGGTAAGCTGCTGCAAGAAGATCGCACAGACCGACTACAAGCAGCGGCATGACAAAGTAGCAACAATGGTGCATTGAAAGATCTGCAAGAAATATCATTTGCCTGTAAGCAAGAACTGGTGGGATTGTAAAATAGAGAAAGTCATAGAAAATGATAAAGTTAAACTGCTCTGGGACTTCAGAATTCAAACAGACAAGCACCTGCAACATAACACCCCAGACTTAACAATTGTCGATAAGAAATCTTTTTCCAAATCTGGCTGTTGAATCCAACAGGGCTGCATCAGAGATTATCCAACATGGATCAAATCAGCCACATGAAGGACCAGGTTATTTTAACAACAACAACAACAGCAACAATAATAATAAAAGACAAAAAAGTCTGGATAGTGGACGTGGCAGTGCCTGGAGACAGCAGAATAGACGAGAAAGAACTGGAGAATATAACAAAATACAAAGACCTACAAATAGAAATAGAACAACTATGGCAAAGGCAAGCAAGGGTAGTATCAATAGTAATAGGCGCCTTGGGAGAAATCCCAAAACAACTGGAGCACCACTTGAACACCATTGGCATTGACAAATTCGCCATTATTCAATTGCAAAAGGCGGCCTTACTAGGAACTGCTTCCATCCTGCGACGATATCTGTAATACCATCAAACATCCACATCTGCCTATCCCAGACAAAAATGACAAATCCAGTCTGAACATCTGGCTGACTGTTCTTTGGAGAATAGATCAACCCTTTCTTCTCTGAGACAGCTTCTCAAATATTGGAAGACTGTTATCACGATGTAAAAAAGATGTTAAGACTCTAGAAAGTGTACAAAGAAGAGCAAGAGAGATGATCAGGGGACTGGAGGCTAAAACATATAAGTAACGGTTGGTGGAATTGGGTATGTCTAGTCTAATGAAGAGAAGTACGAGGGATGACATGATAGCAGTGTTCCAGTATCTCAGTGGCTGCCCCAAAGAAGAGGGAGTCAAGCTATTCCCCAAAGCACCTGAAGGCAGGACAAGAAGTAATGGATGGAAACTAACCAACGAGAGAAGCAACCTAGAACTAAGGAGAAATTTCCTGACAGTGAGAACAATTAATCAGTGGAACAGCTTGTCTCCAGAAGTTGTGGATGTTCCATCACTGGAGGCTTTTAAGAAGAGACTGGACAACCATTTGTCTGAAATGGTATAGGGAGTTGAGCAGGGAGTTGGACTAGATGACCTCCAAGATCCCTTCCAACTGTATTATTATTATTATTATTATTATTATTATTATTATTATTATTACTACTACTACTATTATTATTATTATTATTATTATTATTATTATTATTATTATTATTATTATGCCAGCCCTCATCCTTTTCATCATTAGGCTCTCTCTTATTTATTAATCATCCATTATCTATCTATCTATCTATCTATCTATCTATCTATCTATCTATCTATCTATCATCTATCTATCTATCTATCTATCTATCTATCTATCTATCTATCTATCTATCTATCTATCTATCTATCTATCTATCTATCTACCTATCTATCTACATCATGATCACCATCACCATCATCTACCATCCCTATCACCTTCTATATCCTTATTGACTGTAGAACTTTTATGTACTTTTCTCAATGATCATCTTAACGAAACGAGGCACTTGAAGAGAAACTAATTGTTGTGTTTTCTCAATGTCAAGTTGACTTGCAATAGGATCAAACTGAATTCAGCAAGTATTTTGCCTTGCTTCTCTTCTGTGCACACATGCATACACACGCACACACACACACACGCACACACCCCACAAAAAAGTAGCAGGCGCCTGGAGAAAAATGTAAGAAGTCCATCATCAGCCTTCTTCAGCTGTCACTTAAACATTGATATGCCTGAAAGAAAAGCAAAGTTTGATGAATGTTTTGATCTGGCTGTCAGAACTGCTTTTATTGTCTGCCAGGAAGTTGTCTCACGATTCGCCCCTCCCTGATAGGATAATAAAGATTGCCCCTTTTCCTATTCATGTGGGGGAATGTCGGTTATCTACTCAACCTGCCTCCTACACAAAGCTGAACTCAAAAGAAGAGCTAACAAAGCATCAGAAACATTATATAAATAAGATTGGTCCCTAGTGGTGGGATTCTACGTGTGCTTATAGAGAACTGAATTCTGTGAAGCTCACAAGTGGTTCACACAGTGCTGGGGTCAGTGGTGGGATTCAGCCAGTTTGCACCAGTTCGGCAGAACCCGTAGCTAATTTTTTGTTGCCCGGGCCCAGAATGGACTTCCGGAAGCGGCATCTGCACCAGTGGGATTCAAATATGTGAACAACCGGTTCTCTGTGCGGTTCTCTGTGCTTCTGGAAGTCCATTCTGGGTGTGGGCAACAAAAAATTAGCTACCAGTTCTGCCGAAGTGGTGCGAACTGGCTGAATCCCACCCCTGGGTTTACACCACTGTGGGCATAGCTGTTTAACCTTGTGTTTCGCCAATCCACAGGCATAGAGACTTAAAGTCTCTCTACTAACCTATCAAAAGCTATAACCCGGGCTTTTTTTGTCATAGAACGCTCAGAACGGAGTTCCGGCACCTTTTTTGGATGGAACCTTGTAGGGTAGGCAAGGCGGGTTGTATGACATGTGTGAGTTCCGGCACCTTTTTCTTTTACAAAAAAAAGCGGTGGCTATAACTATTGATAGTCCTTGACTTACAACCATTTGCATAATGACTGAAGTTACAACAGTGCTGGAAATAGTGACGTATAACCTCTTTTCACACTTAACAACCATCGAAGCACCTGAAGCAAAGCAAAGCAAAGCAAAGCAAAGCAAAGGTTGGAGGATCATTAAAGAGAGATCCAGTGTAGAACTAAGGTGAAATTTGCTGACAGTGAGAACAATTAATCAGCGGAAAGGCTTACCTCTGGAAGTTGTGGTGCTCCATCTGTCAACCTCCAGCTCGAGTATCCAAATAAAAGTCCAGGATTATTTTCATTTTTGAAAAGCTTACTGTTTATTGCAGGGCTTTTCAACCTTTTCACCCATTGTACCACTTTTAGGATATGGCAACATCTGGGTACCACCAGTCGCCTAGCAAGGGGTCAAAAACTTGATGACCAAAAAAAAAAAAAGGAAAAAAGTGATGAAGTACAGGTAGTCCTCAACTTAAAACAGTTCAATTAGTGACTGTTCGAAGTTACAATGGCACTGAAAAAAGTCCCCCCCCCAAGCCACAACTGAGCAAGACACCTGCCTGCCCGCCCAGCGGCGCTCTTCCTCCTGTCCGAGGTTTTCATTGTTGTGAGCATTTCTGTTGAGGATTGGCAGTAGGGGTGGGGGGGTGTTTGGTTTTTATTCTCCCCGTCTGCTGAGTGGTTGCAGCAGGTTTTGGTCACTTCACATGATCCTTGGACAGTGTGACCGTCATAAATATGAATCAGTTGCCAAGCATCTGAATGTAAATCACAAGATCCTGGAGATGCTGCAACATTCCAGCTGATCAGCGCTTCTTCTGGGCTCAGCAGAAGCGCCAGGATCAGTGCTGAGCTCCAGCTGGAGCCTGGTGCTGATCCTGGCACTTCTGCTGAGCCCTGACAGCCCTGCAGCTCCAGCCATCTCTCACTCAGGCTTGTGCGGTGCTGCCACTGGTTCAGTTCATTCCCCTCCCCTGCTACTACTTTTCTAGGAGGGTCGCATACCACCTGCAAGGTGCCAATGTACCACAGGTGGTACCCGTACCACTGGTTGAAAAGCCCTGGTTTACTGAATATGTGACCTGGTAAAGGCAAGGTAAAACTAACTCTAAAATCCCAAGGCAGCAGACCATAGCATATAACAATGACTTTCCCAGCCCCATGTAGCTCATGTAAACATGTTCTCTTTCTTATGGGACCCATCTGCTATCTTCTTCACACTTGCTAGAATGTCCTTGAAAGGTTTCCATACTGCTAACTTTCAGCAAGCTTCCTTAGAACTGTAGAGGTTTCGTTTCTCTACCTGACCCATTTGAAAACAACACTTCTGCCTCTTATTCTCATGGCCAGATGAAAACAGGGAGGCAGATAGCTACCAATTTTTCACTCTTGACACCCTCACTGGAGGTTTTCAAGAAGAGACCGGACAGCCATTTGTCTGGAATGGCATAGAGTCTGCTGTCTGAGCAGGGGGTTTGGCTAGAAGACCTCCAAGGTCCCTTGTAATCCTATTATTCTATCTTCTACCATGTCTTCTACCTACACCGATACAAGAAATTTAAAGACTAAGTAAGATTCAATTGAAACTGGGATTTTTCTTGTGGGGATGAATGGAGAGAAAACTAGAAAAGAGCTATAGAAAACTACTTTGATATATGATCACTGCTGTGGGACTACTATGTGGATAAAAATACCCACAAAGGAGGAATGGTTGGTGAAGATGATGGACCTACCAGGGGTGGAGAAATTAACGTAGTGGCTTCAAGAAAGATCAGTATTAGATTTATTAGTGACAGGAAACTTCTTGTGGATTTTTTTTTGCTGAAGAAAGAAAAAATGAATTTGTGATTTAAGGGTTGATGATTAGAAAGGAAGAAGAAAATTATGATATAATTTTAGAGAGAGGGATAAAATATAAATGCATTGGTAACCATTATCAATGATGATGGAAATTGCTTCTTTATCCTTCCTTCCTTCTTTCCTTCCTTCCTTCTTTCCTCCTTTCCTCCCTTCCTTGACCACAAAGCCATTCATAATGCTCAGCTGGGAATATTGTAGATATAAATTTGTTATGCAAATAAAGATCACAATTCTACTTCAGAGTTTTCCTTTTAGGGTTTTACATAAGAAATGCAGTGAAACTATGGGTAAACGTGGATTCAAATCTCCATCATTATGAAAAAAAAAGAATCATTTAATACCTTTCTGGTTGTAGGGATAATATTTGTTGAACTTGGTCATGTTTTAAATTTGATTACTTTCCATAGAGAGATTTAAATAAAAAATATATACGTCCCATGATCAAACTGAATGTCATAGCTATAATTTAGATGAAACGTAGGAGTTTGTCTTTCCCACAGAAAATGTCTTACTATATTAACAACCTGCTTAAAATAATTTAAAGGTATTAGCACAGGAATATCTCTATTTATACCAAATATATCAAATTTGAAGTACTAATCCTTGTTATAGCATCATCTTTTCCATATGTTCCATCAGTGAGTTATATATATATATATATATATATATATATATATATATATATATATATATATATATATATATATATATATATATATAGCCAAGAAATTAAAAGACGCTTGCTCCTGGGGAGGAAAGCCATGACAAATCTAGGCAGCACACTAAAAAGCAGAGACATCACCCTGTCAACAAAAGTGCGTATAGTCAAGGCTATGGTCTTCCCAGTTGCAATGTATGGCAGTGAAAGCTGGACCATAAGAAAGGCTGAGCGCCAAAGAATTGAAGCCTTCGAACTATGGTGCTGGAGAAGACTCCTGCGAGTCCCTTGGACTGCAAGGCGATCAAAACGGTCAGTCCTAGAGGAGATCAACCCTGACTGCTCTTTACAAGGCCAGATCCTGAAGCTAAAACTCAAATACTTTGGCCACCTCATGAGAAGGAAGGACTCATTGGAGAAGAGCCTAATGCTGGGAAAGATTGAGGGCAAGAGAAGAAGGGGACGACAGAGAATGAGGTGGCTGGATGGAGTCATTGAAGCAGTAGGCGTGAGCTTAGATGGACTCCAGAAGATGGTAGAGGACAGGAAGGCCTGGAGGAACATTGTCCATAGGGTCGCAAAATGGGACAAATCTTTATTTTCTGTTTCGGCCTAACCAAAGGCCATCCACAGGCAGTAGTCACAACAGTGACAGCTCATATTTGTGTAAATATGAGATTGCTAACAAAGAATTAAAGGGAGACTGATATGCATTTCAAACTTATTTGTTTTCATCAGTCAGCCATACCCTTCTGAGATTCGAAGCGGGGCTGATTGCACATTAGGCAGTTGTTTTAACCTCTAGGCCACAAGCTCTATCTCACTTTGTTATAACTTAATTTTCATTTGAATAATTACTTAGTTTTTTAATCAACAAGTAAAATCCCAATTTTGAAAAAAAATATTTATAGAAATATTGTAGAAGCCTACAAACTTTACTTCAATTAATTGATTAATCTATTAAGTTATCAATCTGTTGCACAATATGACAACATTTAGGGATAAGAAATGAAAAAAAACAATCAGCACAATAACCTTCAGCATATAATAATTGTTTGTAGTTAACTCCAGCTATTGTTCTCCTCAAATGTATTCTGTTTGTCAGCTAAGGTGAGCTAATGGTTCCAATACTGAATGAAAAACAAAATGAGATAAAAGATAGTTTGAGACAACACATCATAATAAATGAACAGATTATTCCAACTATAATAACCTTGGAAAAGCAGGGAGAAAGTTACATATTGATCCATATCTCCCCCCCCCCCCCGCCTCAAAAATCCATCTTTAAGCAAAACTTGCTTCAAAAATTCAAAGGCCTTTTTCATATACAGAGGAATTGCCACCATTAATTACAACTTTTCTGAAATTGCATCCAGAATATCAATTGGATGTCTAATACAATGAGATGCTTGGCAAACTATTATAAAGCCAGATTCTACAACATAGATAATCAAACATAATATCTTGTTTAACCTATGAGCCAAGGTGACTGTCAATACTTTTAAGTCAATATTTAACAAGGAAATTGGACGATAGTTTATCCAATCATCAGACTCTTTATCTTTAGCCTTTAAAATCACTATTACACAAACCTTACTGAAGGACGTTGGGAAAATGCTACTTAAAAAGAAATCTTTATAGACTTCTAATAATATAGGGCAAGGAACTCAATATACATTTTATAACAGTCAATGAGCCTTGGTGGAGCAGTGGGCTAATGCCTGCTTAAGTAACACCAGCTGCCTGCAATTAGTGCAGGTTCGAGTCCCACCAGGCTCAAGGTTGACTCAGCCTTCCATCCTTCCGAGGTAGGTAAAATGAGGACCCAGATTGTTGGGGGCAATTAAGCTGACTTTGTAATAATGCCGCTTGGGGTGTGTGTGTGTGAAAGCCCTAATAAGCAGGCATGTACATAGAATGAAGGCTATTGCTAAGCTTGTAAGCCGCCCTGAGTCTTCGGAGAAGGGCGGGATATAAATGGAATTAAAATAAATAAATAAATAAATAAATAAATGGGATAATCGTTTGGATCAGAAAGGTTTTCTGTTTTCATACATTTAAGGGTAAATATTATTTCTTGGCAACATAAAGCAGAGGTGAATAGGCAGCTTGATTAGATATAATCTTCGGTTTGATACTTCCCCTGTTCCATTCACTCCTTACAACCCCTTGTATATCTATCAGTTTCACTAAGTAATACAGGTAGTCCTAGACATATTCAGTGACCATTCAAAGTTACAGCAGCAGTGAAAAAAGTGACTTATGGCCATTTTTCACACTGATGACCATTGCATGATCAAAATTCAGATGCTTGGCAACTGACTCGTATTTATGGCAGTTGCAGTGTCCTGGGGTCATGTGATCACCTTTTGCGACTTTCTGACAAGCCAAGTCAATGGGGAAGCCAGATCCATTTAACAACCGTGTCACTAACTTAACAACTGCAGTGATTGACTGTGACAAGAAAGGTCGTAAAATGGGGCAAAACGTGCTTCACAACTGTCTCACTTAGCCACATAGATTTTGGGCTCAATGGTGGTCATACGTCGAGGACTACCTGTAGTAAAAATGTGAGCCACTTGTACCATTGAGCGCGGATTCCAGTGTTATTCCTACCCCGTTGCTAATAGGTCAACAGGTAAGAAATCAAAAGACCCAAGAAAGGAGTAAGACAGACCGATATGTTTCTTTTGTGGTAAAACACTGGTGGAAATGCAGTGGTGCTGTAACTCTCCAGATGTTGCACTGCAATGTTGCCCAGAAGCCGATGACCTGCAGCATTGAGCATTCTCAACCTGTGGCTATAGCAGAATGACCACAGCTATTGGAAATATGAAGCCATTTTCCATTGGTTAGTAGACCATCTGACAGTGAACAAGAATATTCCCTACTTTACTCCCAATCGTTCAAAACCTTTTCATGTGTTGTGTGAAAACTATGTAATAAGGAAATCTCGAAGGAGTGATGATGAGAACAAGTGAGATGGATTCGGAAGAACATCTCCAGATGTTTAATAGGCTGTAACACACCTGTTTTAGGTCCTAAACCTGGAATCAGGCAAAAGGAGACATGGCTTGAAAATTACCTTGTTGGAAGAGCAACATCAGAAACGTTTGAGGATATTTATGGGAATTAACTTTACTGTATCCGTACCATTATCATCCAGCTTGGGAGATTTATTAGAATCAGGTCAGAAGCAAAGTCAAAGAATGTACATTTTTTAAATACGCACTTCAACACCGAGTTTGAGAAATCAGATGGTTCTATACATTTCCTGGCTATAGGGAGGGATCAGTCATAGAAAAGACATTTTTTTCACCCACCCAACCTTGCAAAGAATTAGGGACATTGACCCCGAGTTTCTTGGAAAGTAGTGCTGCTTGTAGCAACCAACATACAGACCAACGTGCACATATCTGAGTGATATAAGGCCATATCCATTCTTTATGAAGGCATCTTATTGTTTCAACTGGATATAAGTAAGAATTGAACATGTGCTTTTTCGGCTTATTTGGATGCTTTTGAAAAGATGGTAGGGGGAAAAACACACCCCAGAATTCTACAATTGCAACTCACGATGCTTCACTCATATGAATCTGAATCAGGAACAGAAAGGCTGCAACTCTTTAATTACATGGACTTTGGGCATCTAACTTGCCATTTTCTTTTTCACCATAGTTGTCTGTGTGGTGTGTGTAGATAGATAAGGATGTGGAATTACTGGGATCGTTTGAAAGCTACACTACATAGTGGGAGGCAATGATCTGCAAAGGAAGCTGATCAGATCCGAAACCCACTTCCCAGGACTCCAAAATGATCTTTGGATAGCAGATGCTTTTCTGCATCCTTGGCTGTCATTTGACGTGACTTCTATATCCTCTTTTAAATCTTGGCCCATAACTCCTGGTTCTCCACTCTCATCTTTAGATGATGACCCACAGCAAACCTCACCCTGTTGGTCAAGCTTGGCTGATAACCACCCAAGCCAACTGGTTGAATCAAAATGACTTACCAATTACGGTCATTTTAATTTTCAAAAACAATTACCTTCCGCTATTACAGAACAAGTGAAAGGACCAAGAAATAGGGAGATCTGTCTAGGTCAGCATTTCTCAACCTTTGCAACTTTAAGATGTGTGTTTGTGGAGACTCTCAAGTCATGGTGGTGGTTCCCCCTCCACCCCCCAAAAAGGCAACTGGACTGTTTTTTCCTTGAGGAAGAAGTTTCACTTCTCATCCAAGAAGCTTCATTGGTTCTGGTAGGATGGTGGCGGCTATAGAAGGGAGTAATTCTGACAGGATGGGGGTGCGTGCGTGTTGGAAAGATTGCACTACTTTGCAGTTATCTGGTTGTTGGTACTCTCCCTGAGAGCTCTTGAGGCCACTTGAGGGTTTCTCTGTGCCCTCAGGGTCACCAGTACCAGAGTGTAAATGGAGGTGGAATCGTCTTTGAACTGCTGAAAGGGTTGCATTGTAGACAGGAGTTAGGTGGGGTCTTATCCCTCCCCCTCTGTTGAGAGAGGGCTTCTCAGTGTTAAGATAAATGGTCTCTTTTACCCCTCTTTCAAACCAACGGTCCTCTCTTTCCAGAATGAGTGGACTTCAAACTCCCAGAAGGCTGGCTGGAGAAATCTGGCATCTTCAAGTTGTGTTGTGATTCAGTGTCAGCCTGTGCTCCCAGCAGCTGAGTCTGAGGAATCTGAGAAGGAGGAGGAGGAGGGGTTTAGAGAGCCTTCAGTGTCGGAGGGAGGCTCTGTTGCACTGCAGGACTCTCAGCCTGGCCCCTCCAGTCGTGTTCCTCATGAGGCTCAGCTGTGTGAGGAGGAGGTGTCGGACTCAGAAGAGTCACAGCTGAATCTGTTTAGAGATGCTAGAAGCAGAAGGCAATCCAGCAGAGCAGAGCAGAGAAAATCAATGAGGCAACTCAGTGAGAGGAGGAGAAGGCAATGAGAAGCCACGCCTTGGGACAGATAATAAAACGGGAAGGTGTGGGCGGGGCTGGTTGCTGAAGGCAACCGTTTGGAGACATTCTAAAAGAATCCTGTTCTGTTCTGGCTACTTCTGTTTAACTTTTGTTTGTTGACTCTTGTTTGATATTTTGATTTATTTATTGAAGGAAATATTCTGCTGCTTTTCTGTTTGAACTGTAAATAAATTTGGGTTGGTTTTTTTCCAGCCTATTGACTGTAAAAAGGAAAAAGGGGTTGTCTCTGACACACAAACAGGGCCGGTCGTAGGCTGGAACAGAACAACTTGCTGAGGTTGAGAAAGACTGGTCAATGCTATGCTGCAATCATCTGGTGAAGGCTAGAACTTCCCAGTACAGCACAGCCGAAAAGGGAAACATCAGATAGAACGTGAGACAGAAGGAATTTGGTGGGACAGTAATTACATGGAATGTGGCAATATTCTCACTTTCCCAACAAAGCTACTTCCGTAGTTCTGTAATAGAATGACACATTTAGGCATGAAGAATTTGGAAACGGAAACACAGTCTATTTAAAGAACACATTTGCTGTTTTTATTGGTGCCTTGCAGGGCAAATAATACTGAAAAAAGGGCAATGAAAAAATAATAATAATCAAGCCCCACCCACCAACAAACCAGGTTACTAGCAACCCACATCATTTTTTTTAAAGAGTACATCAACTCTCATCTTTGTTATTTATTGTGGTGTGAATGATAACGTAAAACCCAAAACATGAAAATATACAACTTATATTACACTATGTGTTATGAACAAAATATAAATCTATAACTCTATGTTATATTTACATAACTCTTTTTTCTTTTCTTATTAAGTTTCAAGTGAGATGGTAGGGTTGCACGCACGCACACACACTTTGTTTTAAGCTCCAAGCGTTTGATTGTCTTTTTCCCCCCTCTTCTTCTTCTTCTTCTTCTTCTTTTTTCCTGCAATTTTTCCTTTTTTTTCTTTTCCATTTATAATAATAACAATAATAACAATAACAATAATAATAATTAATTAAAAAAAAGTTTGGAGAGATAAGCGCTTTAGAACTGACAGAGCTGTAGAAATACATTCACCCGGATTAACAAGCACTGCCAGTGAGACAAGCTTTCGGACCCCCTGGCCCCCCCCATTAATTCTCTTCGATGGCTGATTAAAAAGATATGCAGAACAATTCTAGTACGCTCTCTAGTGCTGCTGAGCGGGTGATGGTGGTCTCAGGGAGGGGAGAAGGGGTCAATTTTCAGAAGCATCTTACTCATATCCAATTCAGAAGAAAGCCCCCTTGGGCCCAAGGGGACGTACTCCTAAGTAAGTGCATAATGGACTAGAATCACAGCCCAGATCTCTAACCCAGCTCTCCCACCCTTGCCTGGCAAAGTGTTGATTGCCCAAAGAATTAGAGGGACATCGTAATTTCTTGAAGAAACTTTCTGTCCCTTTCTTAGTTCCCTAATCAGGATGTTTACTGATAGAACAGAGTACTTGTAAGCCAGGGTTGAACTGTGGGATCCTTGGTGCTCTCTGGAATTGCTGGTTTCCTTGCAGACGTTTTACTACCAAGCTCAGTAACATCATCAAACTCAAAGACCACCAAGCACCCCACAGGATGACTGACTCTAATTGAAGATGATCTCTTGCAAAGAAGAACGGTTGCACCCATATGCTGTATATTTCTGTCCTGTGAGCCTAGCCACTGACAAAGATTGTGACTGTTGAGTTTCCCGAAAAACCTACAATGACATGTACGGTCAGAAGTTAAGAACGCTTGATTCCTGTGTCAGCTGATTATTATTGGCAAACGGGGGCAAACACCAATTGATAGACCAAAGGAAGGAAGAAATGGCAACATCATGTTGGTCCTCAATAAAATCATGAAGAAAGAAAAAATCACATACATAAAAATGAACGCATGCATAGACGCATTCAGGACAGGATTATGCAGCATTTTTGATCGTGCATATTACATGCCTTACAGCTGAGGTGGTCCTAATACAAGTTCATGAACATTGCTCCCTAACTCTCTCTCTATATTTCCCTTCCAACGGGATCTTTAGAAATATCCATGTGTTTGGACATGATGGTGATTCCCTTTAGGTAATTGGGAAGCCCAACTGGGATCAGAAGGAAATGGCAGGTCAAATCCACCAAGCTGGCTTAGATGGGAAAGTACCATGACTGAAAGTGGATCTGTAAAACGACTGGCACTCTTTCTTTTTCCAACTATCCAGGCTTTCTATATAACCATCCAGGCTATCTATAGATATATTCAAGTATGGTCTAATCAGGGGTAGGCAACCTTGGCTCTTTTATGACTGGTGGACTTCAACTCCCAGAATTCCTGAGCCAGCCATGCTGAGGGGAAAGGGAGAGGTTTCCATGCTTAGCCATGCTGGCTCAGGAATTCTGGGAGTTGAAGTCCACGAGTCATAAAAGAGCCAAGGTTGCCTAACCCTGGTCTAAGTAGTTAATCTGGAGAAATTGGGAGAAATTGTCAAAATCTCAGGATCTGGGAAGGGATTTCACACAAAGTAGAGGAATTTGCCTCTCAGCCAGGTAATATACAGGTAGTCCTCGACTTACGATCGCGACTGAGCCCAAAATTTCTCTTGCTAAGCGAGACAGTGGTTAAGTGAGTTTTGCTCCATTTTACAACCTTCCTTGCCACAGTCGCGAAGTGAATTGCTCTGTTTGTTGAGTTAGGAACACGTTTCTTAAGTGAATCTGGCTTCCCCATTGCCTTTGCTTGTCAGAAGGTCACAAAAAGTGATCACATGACACTGCAATCGTCATAAATATGAGTCTGTTGCCAAGCGTCTAAATTTTGATCATATGACCCTGGAGATGTTGTAACGGTCCTAAGTGTGAAAAATGGTCATAAGTCACTTTTTTCAGTGCCGTTATAACTTCAAACGGTCACTAGATGAACTGTCGTAAATTGAGGACTGCTTGTAATGTAGTTGGCCTGCTATGCACATAATTCTAATTTCTCACTTCTTTCAGTATTACCCAACCATTACATCAATAATAGGTCTTTTCTTTGCATGTTAATTATAAGTCAGTTCTAATTCTCTCTTTCTAGTCTAGAGTTGAAATACTGCACAGAGGATGATTTTCCCCCCCTCCGGCCCAGATTTTACCGCACTAAATTCAGGGGCCTTATAATATCTAGCTTTTCTTTGAGGCAAGTGAATTGCAAATGGATCTAGAGCTAATATTTCTACTTAAAATCAATGGGATAAATGAGTTGCAAATAATTTGAGCTTCACTGATTTCAAGCATGCTTCCATTTTGTTTTCAAACAGTACCACACATCAATACATTATTAAAGTGGATTTCAGCTTAATATTAAGTAGCAACACAGGAACTACGACTGAACATTTTTATATACTGAAGATAAGCCTGAGTAAACGGGGCTTTATTTCTTATTTTTGCTTGGACACAAGTTTGAGGATCTGGAAAAAAAATACTCTGAAGAACAGTAGTCTCTCACACCATGACTAGAAAATTGAAATAAACATGGGATTTTTGTATGTGGGGTGAATTTGAAAAATGAGATTTAGGGCCTCAAAATTATATTTTTAGTTGATTTCTTCTCGTACCCAACATTTCCAGATATAAAAGTTCAGGAAAATCAAAAATACCTATATATAAAATTGTTTTAAAAGACTGATCAAAAGTCAATTGGTACATTTTGAAGCACAGACCAGCCCCAGCTTATGCCTTTCCAACTTTTTAATAAGGAAATACAAGCATGTTCTAATGTTTTCCCATGAATTCAGAGGTCTTTAAAAATATTTAATTAGATCTAGATCTTTTATAGGAGTTTGTGAAAATAGCCAATTAAAACGGAGTTGGGAAAAAAGTCCGATTCAAATTTTGAAACATTGCACAAACTGCCAACTTCAGCAGAAACTTGTGTTGAAATCCTACATCAGTTTCGGATTCCAAATATAGATTCTGGGTGTGGAGTGAATCACACATAGACTTGATTGTGAGGCTAGGATATTGAAATAACTAAGCACATTTTATAAAACTAAAACCTTGGTATCTTTTTTTTTAAAAAGTGCCAGAAATCCAAAAGAAATGATTTTATCAAAGCTTAGATGACTCTCCTAAGCACTGACATAATGATTTCTTTACTGATCTGCCATAAGAATTCAAATACTCTGCATTTTATCATTTAAATAAGCATCCCAGACTTTCAGCTAATGTTTTGGTGAACTGAACAGGAGCTGTATTTTTTTTTTTGAAGCAGAACAAATGTGGAGAGGTTAGGTCTATTTCTAGGGATGTTTTTGGCCGAATATTTCTCCTTTCTTTCTTTCCCTAGCAGTTGTAATCCAGTTGGATGAAAAAGAACTGGGTTTTCAATTTTCTTTTGAAAGGAGAAGAAAAATTCCATGAAATTCTCCTGGCTTCAGGGCGGTATTCCTGCCGTGATTTTGCTACAAGACGAACAAAGGTTATTTGGGAATGACCTCCCTCTCATTCTACAACATCACTTCAACAGCCCGCGGCCTCCTTTGCTTCCCACATTAATTCCCAAGGAAAGGAAAAAAGAAAAATACCATAACGAAATGCCTCTGGCTGAGCCTTTTCAGAGCATGTAAGGAGGCCATTGGATGGAGGAACAATGAGTAACAGAAAACAACATCAACAAGGGCATCCTTTGGCAACGTCGGACAATGCAATATACTGAAAAATGTCACTCATACACACTCAAAGGACATTGCCAAACATCCTGAGAATAAAAATAATAAGTTCCTCTTTCACAGGACAGATTGGTTTTTTAAGAAACCACAAGACAGATGCAAGCACATAATTAGATGACAACGAGATACAGAGAAAAGAGAGAGAGAGAGAAAGAAAGAAAAAGAGAGAGAGAGAGAAGACACAGTTACAAAAACCTAATACAGCAAGGGTCTCGCAGGCTAGTATTACAAGCATCCTCTGTTTTACCAGTTGAGAATTCATTTGAATTTTTAGTGAATTCACTCATTCAGAAAGGAGGAACTAAATAGTTCACCCTTATTAAACCATGTCTTTAAATAGACACTATTGTTTGGTTGCCATGAATTCTAGGGGATAAGTTTTTGCTAAGAGAAGCTTACAATTGTACTGAGTATAATTATTTTCAACTTTAAAAGATACGTGATGTCAGAGGCTTCCACGGGGACAATAAATGTTCATCTCATTTGGATTATGTTACCAAAAAAAATAATAAATTAAATAAATAAAAGAGGCCTGTATCAGTGTGCTGTAAGAAGGTTAAACACAATTTTGCTTGTGGACGGGGAAAAAAAATCGGACGAAAAAAGGGTCTATTGCAAAAACCAATCTCTGAAACATTGTCGCTGAGAAAACTGGCTCCCCCGCCCCCTTCCATGCAATAATGAGAAGATTTGATTACTCAACTAATTAGAGGCTGAAATAATAATTGTTAGTGACCCTTTTGGGATTAATACAGCAGAAGGAAGATGTTAAAGTATTTGAACGATTCTGCTTTGCAAATACAAAGCATGAGAAGCTTATAGATGGGGAATGAGGGCCCCAGAAATGCATCCTGCAAAATACTCTACAATAATGCATTGAAGTCAGACAATCTGGTGGTTTGAAATATTGTCAGTCCCACTTTTGTTCAGCAAAACAGCCCTGTAACATCACAAGATAGGTATCTCACTGTTATGGTTCCTGATCCAGCTTAAGTTAGATATGACTAGTTATAGATCTATCCCATGGAATTCAGTGGGTTCTACTACTGAGTAGACATTATTTGGGCTTTGCAGTGCTTCTTGAGCCAGAATTATGTCTTGCTCTGTTCCATGGGACTTATGCAGGGGTCTTCAAACTTGGCCCTTTTATGACTTGTGGACTTCAGCTCCCAGAATTCCTTAGCCAGCGTGGCTGGCTGAGGAATTCTGGGAGTTGAAGTCCACAAGTCATAAAAGGGTCACGTTTGAAGACCCCTGGACGTACCGGTGATTGACCACAATGCAGGAGCACGCATCAGGATAAACTCTAGCTGAATCTAAACCGCTGGGATGAAAAAGTCAACTCCCAATTCCAACATAATAACCATTCATACAACTTGCAACCATCCATACAACCATCCATACAACAAACAAGAGGAGATGATTTTGAATAGGATCAAGGGGTAGGAATACAGAATAAGACAGGACATGGGTTGTCTTATTTTCACTGACTGAGGACAAATTAGCCCAAACTAAATCACTTTAAATTCTCTTAATTGTTCTGTGGAATTTTAACTTTTTCACTGTGGCCTGGATGACGCTCAATGAATCTTTTTTTTTTTTAAAAAAAAACTCTCTATCTGATCAAGGTGATTGGTTTTTTTGGCTCACACAAAATACCCACAAAATTCTCATCCGTGCAAACATTTACACGACACCGTAGTGAAGATCCCTCCTTCTAGTTTACAAACATGGGATTCTCTCTGTTGGGACAAGGTGTTACGTTATGAGTGTACAAACAATTTCTAACTGTAAGAGGATGCCCCATGGTTGTTGCAGCTCTCTTATTGCTCTCTCTTGAGAAAGTTGGGATACTCAGGAACACTTCTGAGCATAAAAAGGCTCAGATGCTTTCCCCAAAAGAAAAAGGGGGAATTTGTCTTCTCAAATTCACTAGGGAGAAGATGGATATCGTTTCTCAGAGGTTGTTTCTTGTGCCTGCAAGAATTTTTGCATACCTGCAAATCAGAGGTCCCTCTGAATAACAGTGCATTTCTTTTCCAGCAGATTGATTTTGTTGAATCTCTCTCATTTTCTCTATATATTTGAATTGAATTTTGAATTTTATTGAATTTATATACCGCCCTTTCCCGAAGGACTCAGGACGGTTTAGGGTATATAAAACATCAATACAAAAATTAAGAGCAATTTAAAAAGATTAAACTAAGTCCCTGAAAAAATATAAAACCCCAGTTAAAACCCCCAATTATGATATATATATCATATATCATATATCTTATTCTATCTATCTATCTATCTATCTATCTATCTATCTATCTATCTATCTATCTATCTATCATCCATCATCTCTCTCTCTCGCCATCCATCCATCCATCCATCCATCCACTCATCATCTATTGCAGGGGTGTCAAACTCGCAACATCACACGACGTATCGTGACTTTTTTTGCCATTGCCGACACTGGAGTGGGCCCGGTTTCACTATGATGCATCTGGCTTGCAGGCCGGCAGTTTGACACCCCTGATCTATTGCATCTATCATCATTTTTTCAAACAACCATAATCACTGAGATTCACTGAGAAGTTCTTCTACAGGAAATGTCCTTCTCAAAATCATGAAAGTGAGTTTGCTATAAAATTAGCTTTCAAAGGAGGGGGAAAAAAACCTGTGTGGAAATATCAACAGAGGAAGTGTGGTGTGCTTGCATTTAAATTAGTCTATCGCAGAGGTAGGCAACCTTGGTTCTTTTATGACTCATGGACTTCAACTCCCAGAATTCCTGAGCCAGCCATGCTGAGGAGAAAGGGAGAGGTTACCAAACTGAGCCATGCTGGCTCAGGAATTCTGGGAGTTGAAGTCCACGAGTCATAAAAGAGCCAAGGTTGCCTACCCCTGCTCTATGGGATGTCTAAAGAGTTTGTGAGATCTTTATAAACTTCTCTTTACAGCCTCTCTGGCTTCTCCAGCTTTAATTCATTCCAAGGGAAGAAATATTTTTTAAAAAGAAATATCTTTTTAAGAAGAATATCCTCCTTTTGGTCTTTTAAAAAAACCCAAAAACTTGGGAACAGTAGATATCTTGAGAAGCTTTTGAATTGAATCACAAAAAGAGACGTAGCAGAAAATCACTTTGACTGTTTTTTCCCCCAGCACTTCCAGTAATAAAATAAGCTCCAACCACCAGCAGGAGAAATTCTCAATTACTTGGAGAAGAATAAAACAGAAATAGAACACAAAACTTTTGCAAAATTGCAGGAAGCCATTCGGTGCATGGCTAGTTAGAACTACCAGCCATCGCAAGCATTTAGTGTTTTGCATCCCAGCCAAGGTTAAATATTCTCATATGTCATGCATTTATGTAGACTCCAATCTTGTATATTTTGATGGAATCTGGAATTGAAACCAAGGTGAAGCAAAGCCACCATCATTAACCCCATCGGCCTGTGCAAAATGGCGGACCTCAAAAGTCTCAAAAAAATCAGAAATATTTTTGTTCAGAAAAAATAGGGAACCATCTGTTGAGGGGTTTTGTTTTTTTGTTTTAGAAAAGGAGAACAAAATGTTCAGTTTTCACATTACACATTTATAATATATATTGAAAGACTCAAGAGTATATTTAATAAACCGAACCAAGTAATCAGAGGAAAGTTACAATCAATTTCAAGTCTCTTATAAATCATTTTGGACTCGATGGCCCAGCATTAATTTAATTTTTTTAAAGTGATGAATGGGCCATGGTGAAATGCCAGATGTTTTCTTAAGTATATATTGAAAGGAAAAAAGAATATATATATATATATATATATATATATATATATATATATATATATATATATATATATATATATATATATATATATATATAATACCTTAACAGCTGTACTTATGCTTTATGGCGACGGCCAAAATCAAAAATAATGCAGAAGAAAGAGAAATAAATTATGCATAATTTATTAGCTGGAACTGCTGATCATATTGTTTGTGTATTATGATATGCATCTTTACGACATTAAGATAAAGAAGCAGTTTAACTGAAAAGAATGCGCACAAACATGGAATACTATGATAACAAGACAAAACAAGACAATACGATGGGGATGCACTATACTGAACGGGACCTCAGAACAAGTTATTTAAGAGAGAGAAAAACAGGCAAAGTTTGCTGAAGGAAACACTGGAATTGACCAATATGGTGCCCAAGAGCGGGTGGAATCTCAATGTTCTTTGAGATAATTGATTACTGTTTGCTTCTACAGCAGGGACTCCAAACCTGGCAACTTTAAGACTTGTGGACTTCAACTCCCAGAATTACCCAGCCAGCATGTGCATCACCACTGTGATGTCTTGTTATCGTTGCATTTCATGGCTGGTTGAGGAATTCTGGGAGTTGAAGTCCACAAGTCTTAAAGTTGCCAAGTTTGGAGACCCCTGGATCTCCAGGATGCCAGCTTTTTCACCTGTACAGAAAAAAAAAAACACCAGGGCAACCTTAAGACCTAAACTTAAACCTTAAAACTTGTAGTTCTTACATACAACGCGGATTAAATTTATTTTCTAATTTCCCGCAAAACCATTGTTAATTTTATTGATGCATATTCAGAAATCGGTCTCGGCCGCTGCTCATTTATTAAATGGAGTTTAAGATGGTTAGGTTCAAGCTTGCTTTTTGTGCAACAACTTCCTGCCTTGCGTTGACCATTTTTAATATTTCAATTTTTTTTTGGATTTCCCTGACTTTGTAAATATTTTGCATCGTCTTCAACCTCTGAAATCCATTGGGCATTGATTGCTTGTATACAAAAATAGCTCTCCAACTAGAAAGGCTTGTTTCACCTCTCACTTTTTTAAGAAAAGGAATGTTGGGGTTCTCAAAAAGCTTCTTTGAAATGCTACATTTTCCCATAATCCCCATCTAGGTGGTCCTCGATTTACGACCACCGTTGAGTCCAAAATTTCTGTTGCTAAAATGAGGTATCTGCTGAGTGAGTTTTGCCACCATTTTAGGACCTTTCTTGTTAAATGAATCCCTGCGGTTGTTAAGTGAGCAACACGGTTGTTAAATGAATCTGGCTTCCCCATTGACTTTACTTGTCAGAAGGTTTCCAAAAGGTGACCACATGACTGCAACCATTATAAACACGAATCAGTTGCTAAGCATCTGAATCATGATCATGCGACCTTGGGGATGCTGCAATGGTTGTGTGAGTGTGAAAACTGGGCATGGGTCACTTTTTTTTCAGTGCCGTTGTATCTCTGAATGGTCACTAAATGAACTGCTGAAAGTCAAGGGCCTTCTGTATATGATTTATATATGATTGTCATAAACCAATCAGGGTGGTCAAAAGGATGGCAAAATGAATCTGCCACCCGTATCTTTCCTACTTCTCTCAGCGGTTTCATTTATGAGATTGGCCAAAGCCTCCTGAGATCCTTAGATCTATGGCAGGGGTCTTCAAACTCAGCCCTTTTATGACTCATGGACTTCAACTCCCAGAAGTCCCTCAGCCAGCGTGCCTGGCTGAGGAATTCTGGGAGTTGAAGTCCACGAGTCATAAAAGGGCCGAGTTTGAGGACCCCGGATCTACGGTCATCAAAGCCCTTCAAACTAATCTTCAGCGAGAAGAGGGAAAGGTGAAAAAGAGAGAGAAGGGGAAAAGAAAGAAAATAAGAAGACATTAAACCCACTTATTCGAAGTTTTTTCTTTCCAGCTTCACCCCAAAAGACCGCCAAAATTTAGCCAAGTCCAGGCAACATGTAACAGACCCTGGCAGTCAATTGTCTTTCATTCACTCCAGCGTCATGCAAAAAAAAAAAAAAAAAAAGGATTATGCAACCAAATTTCCCCCAGTATTGGAATAAACTGTAGGACCAGTGCTTTTTTTGTAAAAGAAAAAGGTGCCGGAACTCACACATGTCATACAACCCGCCTTGCCTATCCTACAAAGGTTCCATCCAGAAAAGGTGCCGGAACTCCGTTCTGAGCGTTCTATGAGAAAAAAAGCCCTGCATGAAGTCTTGCATGCAAGTAAGGGTATTTTGAGCAGAAGGCTCCTCGCAACACGTGTCTGAAATGCCAATGCTTAGAGTGGGTTGGTTTGTGAAACAATTTACTCTGGCTTATTAGAAGTTCCTGGAAACCACAAAAACAGTAGCCAGCGATATGAGGGCATCTCTTACATGCAGCTAACACTTCTCTTCAAACCACAAGAAACAGGTGAAGGCTTCGGCTCCTGCACTTATCGCAACCCGTGGAAAACAAGAAGACCGACCTGCTAGGTGAAACACTCACGGGCTCCATGTGATTCCCACAAATCACACACAACGTTATTGGTGTGGCATTAAGAAATAGACTC
Organism: Vipera ursinii; assembly: GCF_947247035.1. Classification (NCBI taxonomy): domain Eukaryota; kingdom Metazoa; phylum Chordata; class Lepidosauria; order Squamata; family Viperidae; genus Vipera; species Vipera ursinii. The sequence continues at coordinate 81,831,722 of NC_139515.1, read as the reverse complement.
AGCCTCCATCCTATTAAAGATGCAATTTGGGCGGAAAGCATCACCAATCTTTTTCTTTTCATTCCTGTGACCTAATTAGGAAGCTGATTCTTCCTTTTTTGTTACTCGGTAAAAAAAAAATATCTATGTTTCCATACCTACCGATTTGCAGATACGATACAGACTCAAAACTTTTGCGAATACAATCCAGTTATTCAATTTTCTCTTGCAATTATCTGGTTTTCCCCCCACCCCCACCCCCTTAAACCGTTGACACACAACCTATGCACATACAAACACAAATCCAAAGTCTGCCAGTCTCTATATAGGTTTGATTCACCTGAGAAGGACTCCAAGTTTATTTTTTTTAAAAAAAAACAGCAACAAGAACTAACCTTAGTAGCTGATGGCAACGGACTTCTTCAAGGGATTGTCTAAGACATGGTACTTTCCTAATTTAAGACTGAAGACATGAATGAAAGAGAGCAAATCAAGACAACCAATGAGAAAAGAAAACATGAAGTGGACATCACATTAGAACAGATTTGGCACTTGCTCAGAACATGGTCTGGTCTGCAATTGGTGAAAAGGTGCAAGGAGGAGCCTTCTAGGAAGGAAGAGGCTGATTGGCTAGTTCAGGGGTAGGCAACCTCGGCTCTTTTATGACTCATGGACTTCAACTCCCAGAATTCCTGAGCCAGCTTGGCTGGCTTAGGAATTCTGGGAGTTGAAGTCCATGAGTCATAAAAGAGCTGAGGTTGCCTACCCCTGGGCTAGTTGCTTGGGGTGGCTACAACAGAAATATGTCTAACTGCAGCCTGTAAAGCAGAATATGGTCAGTGGGGATTAGGAATACCCAATTAAAGGAATGGCTGAGAAGACAGAATTGGGAAGAGATTATGGGTATTTTTCTAAGATATTCTGATATGGGGACCCAACCACTGAAAGGACCAATAAAGGAGAATATTTGTAGCTCAGGGTTGACATGAGCAGTCCTTGGCGCTCTCTGAACTCGGTGTTCTCTTACAGACATTTCATTACCCAACTGAAGGCTTTAGTGTTTAACAGAACAACAGAGTTGGAAGGGACCTTGGAGGTCTTCTAGTCAAACCCGCTGCTCAAGCTGGAGACCCTATATCATTGAGGTAATATCGTCGGTGCTAGAAGAGAGCGGACTTTGCTTCCAGCACTGATGATGTTACCTAGTTTGGGTAATGAAGCATCTGCAAGAAAACAACCAAGCTCAGAGGGCACCAAGGCTGCTTCACTGGAAAGACCTTTGAAAAGATGATGATAGAACAATAATGAAGGGCAGATATCCAGTCAACCAACTGCATTTTGGATAATTAATTGATGTCTTTTTTTTCACTGGGAAAAGACCTTATCTGAACGCCGGACCACAAATTTATTTTGCAAAAGGGCTGGCGTTCAGAATTTGGGAGGAGTTGAGACCCCACGGTCTACCAGACTAAGATCTGGGCAATCTTTATTCAGTCAAGAGTTACATTCCCACTGGAGTAATAGGCTAGGACCACACAGCTGACATCAGGAGGGGCAGAGTCCAAGTTGGATACTGTCCACTTTTTACGAGACCTTCTAATCTCGTCTCATGCAGAGAGCTTTAGAAGGAACAGATGGTTTTCATTTTGATTTGAAGAGCTCTTGAAGGTAGATTGAGGGTCAATTTCTGTTCTGAAAGGGTAGGTGTTCTGGCCTGGCATAAGGTACATTGATAAGACCAAAGGTGTAGGCTGTCAATGATATAATTAATGCAAAAGTTTATTGCATCCTGCACAGAATCCCCATTGGCATAAGACACCAAAGGCTCTGAGCAGATCCTACATGTTCAGTCTCCAGCATCTTGATTTTTTTTCTACACAATGATCCTTAGGTTCTCTAACCTGCTGCAGAGCCATCAGGACTCGGATGCTGCACGGACTCAACCTGGCTTGGTCCCTGCATCCCTGCCAGATGCATAACGTGCTTTCAAGTCTAATTCTGGAAAGGTGGAAGAAAACATGGTGGGGAAAAAAATGAGGAAGGGGAGGAATTAAAAGGATCGTTATCATTTCTCCCTCCCCTCTTACCGGATGCATGATTTATCTCTCCCAACCCCACCCCACCCCCAAAAACCTTTAATTTCTCTTTAAATTGTACACAAAACAACAGAACACATTCACAAGCCACTTGTTGGCACTGTGTACCTGAGTGAGAATTTTCTAGAACATTATAGAACAAATAGCCATAAAGTTTATTTGAAAAAAAAAATAATAATAATAATAAAAGGTCGAACGGGTAAGACTTCAGTGCTTGGGTATAGCAGCTGAATTACTGGCATTATGTTACCCATAGCTTATTTTGTCCTTTTTTTTTATTTAAATCTCTGTCGTTATTGACTTCCTTGATAGGGTTTACTTCCTCTGAGCCTTTTGTCTTTTTTTTTGTCTTTTGTCTTTTTCTTTAGAATTCCTTTCTTGCTTTTCCAAAGTTCTCAATGCAGGCTGATATCTCCTGATAAGCTGATGTCCCAACTGGTTAAGACTAAAAAAGTTTTAAGTAACAGTCAGTGTGTGAGGATAAAGTTCATGTGCTTGGCCACTGGGTAAAGAAACCAGACGGAGCTCTCCATTAAAGTCCTCCGAGGTCAAAACCGAGAATGGGAATCCCCCCCCGTGATCAGTTGGCTTGTCCCGCAATGTGATTTTCACTATCACTGCCGTAGTCTACATCAGGGTCCTCTTCCTCATCCTCATCCTCTTCGTACATTTCACCGTTGAGGTCCTCGCTCTGGATCTCTTCTTTGACATGAGAAGTCTCCTCATTTTTGATGCCATAAGTGCTCTGGATAATGGGCATCCCGGGCTCTGGGCTACTAGATACACTTGAATGCTCGGAGGGAAGATGTGGGGAGGGCATCCCTGTCATGGCGATGGCTCCTGGGTAGACGACACCGGCTGTCGCAATAGGAATCTGGGCTTGCTGTCTGTGGGTGGTAAAGGAAAAACAGGCATGAACAGGAGTTAAACATGGAAACGGGGGTGGTCTTCTAACTGGCTGTTCTCTTCCCCAGGTTTTGGAGTAGAGGTGGAAGGTCTTCAGATGTTGCTGGAG
>NC_139515.1:81794160-81828432 GCF_947247035.1 Vipera ursinii | reverse complement strand
AAGGTGCTCATATGACCCCAGGACACTGCAACCATCATAAATATGAACTAGTTGCCAAATATCTGAATTTTGATGATGTGACCATAGGGATGCTGCAACGGCCGTAAGTGTGAAAAACAAGTCATAAGTCACTTTTTTCAGTGCCACCGCAACTCTGGCCGTTAAACAAATGGTTGTAAGTCAAGAACCATCTGTATATCGTGCGTACATGTTCTCTCCTTCTGTGACATTCGCATGACATTACAAGGAACCTGGGGGAGGGACATTTGCTGCTGTGATGCAGTCTCCTGGAGCCCCAATTTTTACAGCTGCATTCTAAGGGATGATGACCAGTTAATGGCTGCTCAAAGACGTTCAAGTATGAGAAGGTTAACCTGCCTAAGAGAAAGGAAGACATGTTTTGTCCTTTTCTACTGCAACTTCTTCATTACGGTGATCCATTGCTGACTGAACCGGAGAGCCAGCCTTATTGAAGGATTCCCCACAAACGTCAACCAGCCAATAAAGTAAAAATAAAGGAAGAAACCCCTGCGTATAGAAAGCTGTCAAGATTAAAATGAATTTTATACACGCGGTATATGAGGTGGGTTTGGCGAGTCGAACGTCCCTAACCCAGCTTTACCACCTCTGAGCACTTAGACTGGAATCAAAAGCAACGTGAAATTGACTAGAGGATAAATGCACTGGAAAGGCCCCTATCCTGTTTGAAAATACTTCTTTGGCTTAAGAACAAATCCTGAGAAAGAGATTTCCTGGACTCCAGAATGCCTCTGCTAACGGAGAACAAAATTGGTTTTTTAGGAGCCGCCCGTTTCTATTGTGGCTAGTCACTGACTGTGTCGTTTAACTCCCATGTCCCAATTGTATCAGATTAGGATCTGAACTGTACAACCTGATGCTACGGCGGGTGCAACAACCCGCTAAGCGCTTGTTAAAAAAAACAACCACTGCCTCCCAAGGGCTCCCAACTTACCACCGATTCCAGAGGCATAATTGCACAAATTGACAAACATTTCAGAAAAGCCCCAATCGGCTTCTGCTAGATAAAGACCTTATACACACAACGGACTGTTTCCTCTAGCTGTAGAGGCAGGCCGCTCCTTGGCAGACTCCATAAGGAAGTTGAATAACATTTTAAATCTTGCAAGATGCTCCTTCCCCCTCTTCTAACATTGTCAAGCGTCAGTGTCGGGGAGATAAGTGGAATTTTGGAGGCTTTGTTGTCTCCTATTCTTTCTCCAAAAGGTCCTCCCTCCCACCCTCTCTCTTTAATCTCCTGATGCCAAGGTTTGGCTGGCATCCCTGTGTTTGATTCATTGTATACCGCAAAGGGAGGGGGGGAAAGGATCATTCGAATTGCCAACACCAACAGGGTTAAGCGGCTCAGATTTCTGGGCTGAGAAATCTGCTTATTATTACAACACACACTATTGCTGTTTAGAAAACTGCCTCCCGACACTCAGCAGCTACTGGACAAATTCATCCCCACTCATCATTACTGACACCCATTAACCAAACTCTAAACAGCCGGCTATCGTGTCCAAACACACACTCGGCGTGGTCCAGCCAGGGGTAAACATACTTTGAAACATCTTTGATTTCGAGGGGAGAGATTGAAACCGGTGCCTAATCCTCGAATACAAAAGAAAAATGAAATGAAATGAAATAAAATGGGGCTGGAATGCGCTTCATTTTAGACCAGCGTGTATTTTATCCAGATAGAAACATGGGATCCCGTAGCGGCACAAAAGCTGGCAAATCTCACCCAGTCTTGCAATGCTACTACAGGTCGTCCTTGACTTATGACCATAATTGAGCCCACCGTTTCTGTTGCTGAGTGAGACAACCGTTAAAGTGAATTTTGCCCAATTTCACCGTCTTTCTTGTCACAGTGGCAGAGACGGTTGTTAAGTGAATCACTTCAGTTGCTAAGTGAGTAACACGGGTTGTTAAATGAATCCGGCTTCCCCATTGACTTTCGCTTGTCAGAAGGACGCAAAAGGGGATCTGCCAGTTGCCAAGCGTCTGAATTTTTGATCACGTGATCATGGGGAGGCTGCAACGGCCGTAAGGGTGAAAAAAGGGTCATAAGTCACTTTTTTCAATGACGCTGTAACTTCAAGAGGTCACTGAATGAACTGTAGTAAGCTGGGGACTACCTCTAATGGAGCATTATGTGAACGTCAGCTTCCTACCCTTTCAAGCAGACAAGAAAATATTTTCTTCATCCAGAAAGATGATGGGAGCACCAGTACTGTACTTCCCCCAAAATAAGACTGGGTCTTATTTTATTTATTTTGCCTTCAAAAGAGGCACCAGGCCTTATTTTCAGGGGGTGTCTTTTATACTCAACTCCGGCACAGACAGCCCCACCCAGCCGGCACACTTCTTCTGACCGAAGGAGCAGCTGCAGAATGCAGCCTGCATTTAGCAGTCAGGCCTCTTTCTGGAAGGCCTCTGCAGCCGAGTATTCAATCCATAGCTCAGTTCTCGGCTGCAGAGGCCTTCCGGAAAGGCCTGTGACTGAGAAACGCAGGCCTGGCTGCAGAAGAAGCCTCAGAAGAAGAAGAAGAAGAAGAAGTGGGCCGGCAAAGACAGGCCTGGCTGCAAGGCGAGTGGGTGCAGGGCGCGTGGGGCAGCTCCACACCCCCACCCTAGCTTGATTTTTAGGTGTGTAAGTAAAGGTAAAGGTTCCCCCGCACATGCGTGCTAGTCGTTTCCGACTCTAAGGGCCGGTGCTCATCTCCGTTTCAAAGCCGAAGAGCCAGCGCTTGTCCGAAGACGTCTCCGTGGTCATGTGACTGGCATGACTAGACGCCAAAGGCGCACGGAACGCTGTTACCTTCCCACCGTAGTGGTCCCTATTTTTCTACTTTCGTTTTTACCAGTGGCGTAGCGTGGGTTGTCAGCACCCGGGGCAAGGCAAGGGTCGCTCGGAAGCGGAAATAGAGGGGCGGGCGGGCGGTGATGTCACGGCACCGCCGAAAAGACGCGCCCCGCAGCGGCGTAGACTTTCCAAGAAGAGTCGCGCGCATGCGGGATGCTTCCGGGTCCCTCTCGAGGGTGGCTGGGCGGGGCTCCGACCTGCAAGAGCCGCTGCATTCAAGCTCGCACGTGAGTCCTGCTAAATAAAGCCACACATGCGCACGAAGCTAGGCCGGCCGGCCGGCGGGTCCTTCTTCGCTCGGCCAAGCCTGCCGGGGTGCCTGCGGGGCGCTTGCAGTTGGCCTGAGCCTGGGCGGAGAGTTGGGCGCTTCTATTTATTTTATTCAGTTTATGTGGCCGCCCATCTCACCTGCCGGACTCGTTTCGCTTTGCAAGAAAGAGCAGCTCGAGAGCGGAGCCAAGCCAACTCTGTGCAGCCCTTGGGGCTCCCTGAGCAGCTCAGTGCGAGCGCACCCCCCCGCCAGATGTTGCGCCCGGTGCGACCGGTCCCCCTGCACCCCCCACGCTACGCCACTGGTTTTTACGTGCTTTCGAACTGCTAGGTTGGCAGAAACTGGGACGAGTAACAGGCGCTCACTCTGCTATGCGGCACTCGGGATTCGACCCGCCAAACTGCCGACCATCTGATCGACAAGCTCAGCGTCCTAACCCACTGAGCCACCGCGTCTGTTTTTTTAGGTGTGTGCCTCGCCCCAAAACTAGGGCTTATTTTTTGGGGTAGGGTTTATATTAGGTCCACCTGCCAAAAATCAAGCTAGGCCTTATTTTCGGGGTAGGTTATGCAGCCAAAAGGATATTATGCATCTACAACAGGGAGACACCCAAAGGCTGCCAGGAAAGCACAAAATGGCAGAAGTGCAGTAGTCCTTCGACTTAGAAACCATTGCTTTAATGACCGGTCAAAGTTACGATCTTCCTGAAAAAGAGGACTTATTGCCTGGATCTGAAGTTCTCATGGTCACCACCCCACACGGTTACATGAGCCTACTTTAGGCGTTTGGCAACATGGCTCCATTTACGGCCGTTGGCAGCATCCCACAGTCACATGACTGTGTTTTAGGATAGGTTTAGCAAAAACAGTAAATGCAGCCGTGAATAGCAGTCACACGTCTGCAGGGGCTGGTGCTGGTGGTGTTGACCATCAGAACTTCAGATATTGGTTGTAAGTCCCCATTGTGGGGTCCATCACAACTGCAAGTGGTTGCTAAGCGACCGGTCATAAACTGAGGACTACATGTAATGGATAGTGCAGACGTCCAACAGAACTGTCACAGAGCTGCCACAAAGAAGAGGGGGTCAAACTATTCTCCAAAGCACCAGAAGGAAGGACAAGAAACAATGGTTAGAAACTGACCAAAGAGAGAAGCAACCTGGAATTAAGGAGAAACTTCCTAACAGTGAGGACAATTAACCAGTGGAAACTTCAGAAATCGTGGGTGCTGCATCACTGGAGGTAGGGGGCTGGACTAGAGGACTAGAGGACCTCCAAGGTCTAGAGGACCTCCAAGGTCCCTTCCAGCTCTATTCTATTCTATTCTATTCTATTCTGTTCTGTTCTGTTCTGTTCTGTTCTGTTCTATTCTATTCTATTCTATTCTATTCTATTCTATTCTATTCTATTCTATTCTATTCTATTCTATTCTATTCTATTCTATTCTCCCCATCCCATCCCCAGTTTTATTAACTGGTAGAGTGGCAGATCCACATTCATCATAGGGAAATGCACTATTAATGCTTATTAATCATAATGATTACTTGGACTGTCTGTTGTCAGGTACTAGGTAAATGCCGTAGTTGAGAATCAATTTGGCAAATTGTTCCACCCAGAAAATGTTTTTCCCCCCTGTCATGAGCCAAATATATGCCATACGCAAATAGCATTGGATGTACAAATGGAGGGCCAGTGGGGAAGAGGGGATGGTTTCGCGCACGTGCACATATCGCATTCATCAATGCAGCTTCACGTGTGTGTGTGTGTGTGTGTGTGTGTGTGTGTGTGTGTGCATGAGCATGCTCACCCACCACTTCTGCGGTCCAGTTCCGAAGGGGCTGCAGCCCGGCACTGCAGCCCAAGGGGTTGGGGGACCCCTGTTCTACACTTTCTTCAATTCCATCATGGCACATCAGGAAAACTTTGCTAAGATTCATAAAATCTGGAACTTGCAACACTACAACATGCACACCACCTTCCCCTGCCATTCCCATGAAACTTAAATATAATGGGACGCAAAGGGATCGTACCCCACATTGAAATATTGCCTCATCTCTTGACGTCGATTCCTCATGATTGCCTTATATTCGCCGATCCGTAACTTCTTGCCATCTACTAAGCACGTCCGCTTTGGCCTGGGCTTGTACTTGTAGTCTGGGTACTTCTCCAGGTGCTGCTTGCTGAGGCGAGCCTGCTCCTCGTAGTATGGCTGTTTCTCAAGGTTCGTCATAGCTTTCCAGCGAGATCCTGATAAGGAAAGAGAAACAGGAAAATCAACCCTCCTTTCAAATAGTCAAAGCGTTGGGAATCATTATCTCGACTCAAGATTGCCAATGGGGAAAAGTCAAGTAGTCCTCAAATTACAACAGTTCGTTTAGCCACCGGTCAAAGTTACAATTGATGAGTGAAATTCAGGAAAACACTTCTTCCTTTGGATGAACAAACTGGACCAAGGCAATGCTGGGCTAATATTTAAAGAAAGAAAAACATTACAGTTGCAGGAATAATATCCGTTTGCTGGCCACTTTGTTTTGCCTAGTGCAGCGGTTCCCAACCTGTCCTATACCCCGTACCCCCAGAACGCTTCTGATATATTCTCGTACCCCCTACAAAAAATTATGCTGTACACACTATAATTTTGAAACTTCTAAACCCAAGTTTTCGCACCCCCTGGAATACTGTCTCGCACCCCCGACTGGGAACCCCCGGCCTAGTGGAACAGGGGTGGATGTTTATTTCTTTTAAAAAGGGAAGAAGGAAAAAAACACCCTCTCTTGATGGTCGTAATCTGTGGTGGGAGACCAAGAGGGAAGGGGAAAAACAAGATCCAAGGGGATATTACTTAGTCCTGCTTAATAATAATAATAATAATAATAATAATAATAATAATAATAATAATAATAATAATAATAATAATAATAATAATAGTAGTAGTAGTAGTAGTAGTAGTAGTAGTAGTAGTAGTAACAGTGATACCCATTGTCATTGAGGCACTGGGAACTATGTCCAAAAACTTTGCAACATACATCAAGAAACTGCAGCTTCCTGCAATAACTCCAGCAAAGCTACAAAAAACTGTGCTACTGGGAACATCTTACACTTTAAGTAGATACCTGGTTGATACTTAGGATGCTGGCAGCAACCCATGTCAACCAGTCAATTTGAGTGTTCAGTTGACTGAGTTTCATGTTTAATGAATAAAAGTTACATAATAATAATAAAGTTGGAAGGGACTTTGGAGGTCATTTGGTCCAACCCCCTGCTCAGGCAGGAAACCCTATACCACTTCGGACAAATGGCTGGCCAGTCTCTTCTTAAAAGGTTCCAGTGTTGGAGCATTCACCACTTCTGGAGGCAGGTTGTTCCACTGGTTAATTGTTCTGTCAGGAAGTTTCTCCTCAGTTCTAGGTTGCTTCTCTCTCAATCTCTTTGGGGAAACTGAGGTGAACGGAAACAAAGATTGCATGGAGATTCTTGCCATGTTCCTGTCAGGAAAATGTCACAGGGAGTGTGTTTCTTTCATGTGATGCTCTAGAGAGGCCATTTAATACAGGTAATCCTCGAGTTACAGCAGTTCATTTAATGACCAAAAAGTGACTTATGACCGTTTTTCACTGTTGTGACCGTGGCAGCATCCCCATGGTCACATGATCAAAATTTGGATGCTTGGCAACTGACTCATATTTATGACAGCTGTAGTGTCCCAGGGTCATGTGATCAGTTTTTCTGACCTGCCGACAAACAAAGTCAATGGGGAAAACCAGGTTCACCTTACAACTGTGTTATTAACTTGACTTCAGCGATTCACTTAATAACGGTGGCAGGAAAGGTCAGAAAATGGGGGCCAAACTCACTTTAACAAGTGTCTTGCTTAGCAAAAGAAATTTTGGGCTCATTAATGGTCACAAGTAGAGGACGGCCTGTGAAGCGTTTTGTAGAATTCAATGCTGCCTTGTTTTATTCTAACAATTTGTTTAAAAAAAACACCTAAGACATCAATAAAATGAGTTATTCAAGAACTCAGTTAAACCTGTTCTATGACCCAGTTTAATTTGATTCTCACTAACTAATCCCTTAATTTGTAGACCCCAGTTTAGCAGGCCTGCAATGCAAACAGACAGTATACAAATTTGAATCACTATTGTTTAACAAATTAATCGATAACTACTGCTTACACGACATATAGTACTTAAATCTTACATACATTAGGGACCTTCTATAAAATGTACATGAGAGATATAAATTTTTATTTTTACATTGTATGACTTCCGCTTTGCTGGACATTTGGCTTGAACAGAAACTATTTCCCCAATAAATCCATAAAAACACACTGTACGGATATAATTCTAATAACGCTTCATGCACTAAAATCTAGAAAGGAGGATTTAACCATTTAATTACTTGCAGTGGTTTCAGTGTATTCTTATTTTCTAAGAATGCCTTTGGAAGCTGAGGATTCTTGTGAAGAAGAAGGAAGCCCTGTATTACAGTTTGCAATGAACAAGGCTGCAATTATTTATATATATATATACATAAAATGAAGGCTATTGCTAAGCACATTGATTTGTGCTTCTTAGATATTTATAACTTATTAGTTTTCATCAGTCAGCCATACCCTTCTGAGATTCGAACCTGGGCTGATTGCACATTAGGCAGTTGTTTTTACTTCTTGAGCCACAGGATCTCTCTTGCTTTTGTTAGTCCGGTGTGACTACTGCCTGTTCGATGGCCTTCAAGATAGGCTGAAAACAGGAAATAAAGATTTGCCCCATGTTTGGGGCCTAGCAAGGTAATCTAAATAGTTAAAGTATTTGACACATACCTCCCCTTGCAGAAGCTAACAAAAGCGAGAGAGATCCTGTGGTTCAAGAAGTAAAAACAACTGCCTAATGTGCAATCAGCCCAGGTTCGAATCTCAGAAGGGTATGGCTGACTGATGAAAACTAATAAGTTAGAAATGCATTTCAGTCTCCCTTAATTCTTTGTTAGTAATTTATTTTATTTATTTTATTTATTTTAATCCCATTTATATCCCGCCCTTCTCCGAAGACTCAGGGCGGCTTACAATTTAAGCACAAACCAATGTGCTTAGCCATGCACAAGAGGTGTAAGTAATCACAGATCCCATGTTCCCATCCCAAAAGGAAAACCAGGGGGTCCTATGGAGATCTAGAAATCTAACTCTCTGCAGTTATCAAAGTCTCTCCTGCCCTCAGGTGCCTCCATTCTCTTTCCAGCAAAAAGACTTTATTTTTTTTTAGCCTTATCCAAATCATAGATTTACCCAGAAACATAAAGAGTGAGACAGTTTGGTGGAATGGTGCTTCATCAGAAAAACACATCATGTGGGCTTCGGACATAGGAGGTATGCCAAGAAGAAAGAAAAATATCTTTCTTGCAAAAAAGACCCCAATAGCTGTGAGTCTCTTAGCCTCTCCAGTTATCAACTTTTTTCCCTGCTGAGTTAAAAAACAACAACTGGCTTTTAACAGATCAGAAAAGTCTTCTGTATAACAGGAAGTCCTCAATTTACAACCGTTCACTCAGCAACCATTCAACGTTACAACAGCACTGAAAAAAGTGACCTATGACCGTTTTTTTCACACTTACGACCATTGCAGCATCCTCGCAGTCCTGTGATCAAAAATCAGATGCTTGGCAATTGACACATATTTATGACCGTTTCAGTGTTTCATGTGATCCCCTTCTGTGACCTTCCGACAAGCAAAGTCAATGGGGGAAGCCAGATTCGCTTAACAACCTTATGACTATCTTAACAACGGCAGTGATTCCCTTAACAACTGTGGCAAGAAAGATCATAAAAGGGGACAAAACTCACTTAGCCACTGTTTCGTTTAACAACAGAAATTTTGGGCTCACTTGTGGTCGTAAGTCAAGGACTACCTGGACGTATATCTGACTCCTCTTCCTTTTTTTTTTCCTTGCAGAAAAGGCAGGAATTTTTCCCTTTCTACACTAAATTTTTTTAAAGAATTAAAAAAGAAAAGAAAAAAAGAAATCTCGCTTCCGTGTTTGCAAACCTCATCGCTCTTTCAACAGGACTGTCAACCCTGTTAGAATCTGGAACGAATTTGCACATTATAGTCCACCTACTGTATATTTAATCAGAAAAAGATGCCTCTGAAGTTCCAATTGCATTCTTTCTCCTCATTTCCCAACCCCAAATCCAAGGCGAAACAGTAAAAGATGATTCCTTATGCTAAAAAAAAAAAAAAGGAAAAAATCAGCCGAAATGGCTTATTAAAACCAGATTTGGAGGGTATTATAAAATGCTTAGAAGCCCTTTAAAATGTCAACACAGATCCTCCGGAGACGGCTTTACTCAAAATGTCAGTCTGGTTCAAACACCTATTTTAAGCAGAATGAATTAGCCGAGACCACTTGGCAGTCGTTATCTAAAACAATCAGTTCAGACTGGGGAAACCTTGAGACCCCTTTGTACTTTTATATATAAAAAGTGAGGAGACGGGGGGGGCGGGGGGGGAGCGGGTGCTCCCTCTACTCAGACCAATTTGGGAAGACGATTACTTAAGCAAGACAAGTTTAATCAAGAACACTCTCAAAACCAGAGTGGACGAAACTGTTTGCCTCTTGAATCCTACAGGCCTAATCTTGTGGCCGTAACCAGTTTTTAAATCCTCTTGGCTGGCATATATACATTTTATCATCCCCGAAACAAATGTACTCGCCTTATCTCACTTTCTTCTGACTAATCTAATCAATTCAGGCGCCCTGTTAAAACTGTCCGACTTGCCACCGAGCTCAAAAGCGGGATTCTGTGAATCTGTTTGGCATGAAATCAATAGCTACGGTTAATCCTGCTCTTAAGAGCGTTTCTTCAATGGCCGGATTTCGCATTCGCTAGGAGATATTGACATAATACTTGGAGAGAAATTTGGGATTATGCATTGGAATGCAAAGATTAGAAGAAAACAAAACTCTTTGAAAGTAATTATTCAGGGAGTTTAAGGTTTATAAAAAGCCACTGGGTTACGAGGAGAAATAGGCCTATCTTTACAGAATACAGAATAACAGAGTTGGAAGGGGCCTTGGAGGCCATCTAGACCAGGGCTTTTCAACCAGTGGTATGGGTACCACCTGTGGTACATTGGCACCTGGCAGATGGTACGCGACTATCGTAAAAAAGTGGTAGAAGGGGAGGGGAATTAGCTGAACTGGTGGCAGCACCACATAAGCCTGAGTGAGAGATGGCTGGAGCTGCGGGGCTGTCAGAGCTCGGTGGAAGTGCCAGGATAAGTCCTTCTTCGGGGCTGTCAGGGCTCAGCGGAAGCGCCAGGAGAAGCACCAGGCTCCAGCTAGAGCTCAGCACTGATCCTGGCGCTTCTGAGCCCAGAAGAACCGCCGATCAGCTGGAATGTTGCAGCATCTCCAGGGTCTGGTGATTTACATTCAGATGCTTGGCAACTGATTCATATTTATGATGGTCACGGTGTCCCAGGGTCATGTGAAGTGACCAAAACCTGCTGCAACCACCTAGCAGGGGGGGAATAAAAACCAAACACCCCCACCCCACCCCACCCCTGCTGCCAATCCTCAACAGAAATGCTCACAACAATGAAAACCTCGGACAGGAGGAAGAGCGCCACCGGGTGGGCAGACAGGTATCTCGCTCAGCTGTGGCTTGGGGGGCACTTTTTCCAGTGCCATTGTAAGTTCGAACAGTCACTAAGCAAACTGTTGCACGTCGAGGACTACCTGTACTTCATCACTTTTTTTCTTTTTCTTTTTTGGTCATCAAGTTTTTGACACCTTGCTAGACAACTGGTGGTACTCAGATGTTGCCATATCCTAAAAGTGGTACAATGGGTGAAAAGGTTGAAAAGCCCTGCTCTAGTCCAACCCCCTGCTCAGGCAGGAAGGCCTACATCATTTCAGACAAATGGCTGTCCATTCTCTTCTTAAAAACCTCCAGTGTTGGCGCACTCACAACCTCTGGAGGCAAACCGTTCCACTGACTAATTGTTCTAACCGTCAGGAAATTCCTCCTTAGTTCTTCTTTCACAGCTTCTCAGACGCATCTGATTGGGGCACATTATTTGGAGAGCGCTGAATGTGGCATCCTTGCAAGGTGTCAGAAGGTCTTCAAAGCCTTCTGAAGCATCGTCAGAACGATCCCTGCCACTTGGGAGAAAAGTGTGCATTATGTGGAGAAAAATGCATGCCCTTTGAAGAACAGTGTGTCACACAGAAGGTGCTGAACTTGCGACCGCAACTCATTTATGCTCAAAGAAAACAAGTACATGAAGAACTACACATCTGGCAATCCTGTTTCCTTCCCTTACCCAATATTTTGCTGATGTTGGAGTTGTGCATATCAGGGAAAGCCTGGAGGATCTTCCGCCGTTCGTCTTTTGCCCACACCATGAAGGCATTCATCGGGCGCTTGATGTGCGGCTCGTTGCTCCCACGCCCTCTGGATTCGCGGTAAATCCGAGATTCTGAGACTCCCGCACTTCCTAAAAAGTTGGGCGAAAAGAGAGATTAGGCAGGGAACAAATATTATTTCATTTTAGTTATCCTCCCATCACTGACATCCCAGGGAAGATTCACCCCACCTGGATTTTTGAAAATCCAGAATTATTTATTTTGTAAGCAAACTTGATAACTTGGCGACCAGCTTTGCTTGGCTGTCTTCAAAAAAAAGGTTGGGCCCACCATTCATGCAAGTCATGGAGAGTTGTGGTAACCCTTCTTCTTGCAAAGAGATAGTGGCATACAGGTAGTCCTCGACTTACAATCATTCATTTAGTGCCTGTTCGAAGTGACAACAGCACTGAAAAAAAGCGACTTACAACTGGTTTTCACACTTACGACCATTGCAGTATGCCTGCAGTCAGGTGATCAACATTTGGACACTTGGCAACTGGCGTATATTTTTGACGGTTGCAGTGTCCCGGGGTCACGTGATTCCCCCTTTGCAACCTTCCGACCAGCCAAGTCAATGGGGAAGCCAGATTCATTTAACAACCGTGTAACTAACTTAACAACTGCAGTGATTCGCTTAGCAACTGTGGCAAGCAAGCTCGTAAAATGGAGTACTCAGTTAGCAACTGTCTCGCTTAGCAATGGAAATTTTGGGCTCAATTGTGGCTGTACGTCAAGGATGACCTATATGGGCTGTTTTGCTTATTGCCTCTGGATCAAAAAGAACCAATTGCCTGGTCACCTGATCACTGCCCCAGCAAAACACAGGGATCAACAGCCATTGTCCTTGACGGCAGTGTGACTGCCTCTGAAGGCCACCTCCGAGGAGTCTACTGGCTTCCTGGAGAAGGTCCAAGAGTCCTGTTGTCCTCTTCTAATAATTCAACAGTTCTCTGCGGAACTTCAGTGACTCTCGTCTATTTATTCCAAAGGAGATTTTTCAAGAGGCAACTGGACTTTCTGTTCTGTACCAGCCTGCTACTGGCCCTGCAGAAAAGGCAGGGTCAACCCCTTTACAAATGGCAAGAGGCTGGAATTATGCCTGCCAAATTTATTACTACAAAAACAAACAAGACACGAACCAAGAAACAGGAGCTTAAAGAAACACGAACTATCCAAGCGGTTGCCTTCAGCAAACCAGCCCTCCCCACACATTCCCCTTATATAGAGTTCAGGGCGTGGCTTCTCTCTGCCTCCTTCCGAGGAGCCCCATTGCCTTCCTCTGTTTACTCCTAATTGACTGCCTCCTGCGTCGGGCGTCCTTGAACAGGGCCAGCTGTGGGTCATCTTCATCCACGCTGTCAGGCTCACACAGCTGGGTCTCCGTGGTGACGAAGTGGGAGGGGCCTGGCTGAGGGCTATCATCAGCAAGATCTTCAACCCCCTCAGCAAGGTCTTCAACACCCCCCTCCTCCTCTGAGTCGTCCGACCCAACTGCCGAACCCACAGGCTGACCCTGAATCACAACACTTTCTTCCTTCTTCCTTGAAGATATTTCGCTTCTCAGGTAAAACGTTTCTTCAGTTCTGACTGAAGGTGGCGAACGGAAGGTTTCCTATTCCCTGCAGTTATATCCACCACTCTCCAGTTGCCTCTTGAAAAAAGGACCTTTGGGACAGCCAAGGCCTGGATGACTGCGAATCTCCACAGCCATCTAGTCTACGTTTATTTCTTTCTTCGCCATGTTACGGTGCCAAATCTGTCTTTTGTCTGGGTTCAGACTAAGCCAAGGACTTTGCAGGAAATAAGAAAAACAAAACTCCACAGATTGAAAGCATCCCACCCCCGGCCACCTTTGCGGAGTTAACGTTTCTTTCCACGCTTAAGGAGCAAAGATCTCGAGGCTCTTTCTTCACTGACAGTGTGTGCCCAGGCACGGCTGGAAAGAAGGCAAAAAGCCGGGGCTACTGACCGTCAGAGTCTCCGCTCATGTTGAAATCTATCATCGCGTGGCTAAATTTCCCGTCTTCGTTCTGTTTGACTGCCAGCTGTTGAGTCAGATTCTCCAGTGTCGTTTTGTCCTGGATGAGGGAAGAAAAGAGAATACAAAGCCGTCTTTTATTAATATGCAACGAAGCCGCAGCATAAATACGTAATTTGAAAGGTTTCTTGGGGAAAGAAGATTAGCATATAAGAAAAAACTTGTTGAGTTCGGAACATAAATTAATGGGGAAAGTAACACTCTTTTTTTTTTAGAAAGGTATTAAGAATTACGATTGTGGATATTCATTCTTCTCGGCAAAAGAAGGGGTTTCTTTTGGCCAATGATGTGCAAATCCCGAAAACTTTGTGAAACTCAGATTGTTATAATAATTATTTGAATGCCCAAACTCCAAATAGCTTCTTGGAGTCGGGCGGCCTTAACAAACCTAATAAGGCGTTATTTTCTTTATATTGTGATGTTAGTTGCTCAGAGTCGCCTGTTGGGTGGGGTGGACCTGTAAATTGATTGGCTGAATGAAAAAATAATATTTTCTTTTAAAAAAAAAAACCAAATGGTTGAATTGCAGCAAAAAAAATTCGTTTCTTATTCATCAACCCAAATAAAAGTTGTTTATTTTTCTGATATTTTGTTTAATCAAAACGGTAAGGCAATGACAGCACTCAATCAACATCAACTCCGGCTGACTGTGTCCATACTTTTTCTTCACTGATGAGGTTTATTGTCACTTTTTTCTGTGAACACACATTAAAAAATGAAATTCTGATGCCCGCTTATATATATGTATACACACACGCACACACACACACACACACACACACACACAAAAACACATCAGATCATTTAGAATAAATAGCAGAATTCCCATAGAATCACTCAAACCGGATAGCACTTTCATCTCCAAAACATCAACCCCTCTTGAGGGGCTGGCTAGTTGGGGAATTCTGGGACTTGAAGTTCACGTGCCTTAAAGTTGTCAACGTTGGGAAACCCTGCGCTATTGGCAGACTCCAAAGATGCCCGGTAGGCTTTCTCTCTGAGTAGGAATCCTGCAGTCCTAAGGCTGGAAGTTGCTTTCATATGCGTTTATATGCAGAACTGCCAAACTATCGTGTGGTGAGCGCACAAGACCTTCTATTTGCACAAGTTCAACTGGAACCGCTTTTAGCTGCCTTTCACTGCAGCGTAACACTGGAGTCTCCGTTTCGGGGACAGGGTGACCCCCCCCCACCTCTCGCTACTCAAACATGCAGTATAATAAAATAATTCAATTAGTCACCATCAAAAGGAAAGCTGAGATAATTCTCAAAGGCTGTCACTCCAAAACAAACCATGTCAAAACAGTCAGCCATGCTTTTATGGTGCCCCTCCGAGCCATGACTTGTGTGAACCTTCAGTCAATCTTGGTGCCCAGGAAAGGGAGAAAAATGGCAGGTGGGAATCGGTGGCGGAGCAAGGGAGGTGACAAGCGAGTTGCAAAAAGCTTTAATTATAAAACAAATCAGGCGGAGATGGCCCCAATAGTTGTTACACTAAACCAATCAAGTAGCAAACACTGTTTCCCCTGCCCCCCCGCTCTCTCTCTCTCTCTCTCTCTCTCTCTCTCTCTCTCATATATATATATATATATATATATATATATATATATATATATATATATATATATATATATATATATATCAGAAACATTTGAATGAACAAAATATATTATTTGATTTGAAAAGAAAAGGCCTGCTAGTCCACAAATTAAATGATTTAAATCAAAGACAGGACAACTTTTCAAGTCATGTCTGCTGGGATGTGAGAAGGGGGGTTAGAGGGGAAGAAAAACATAAGTTTTTAAAAGGCATAATTAATGGGGGTTACATTATTTCTCAATGCTCATTTCAACTAGTGAAATAGTGAGGTATTTCTGGACTGTTCTCTACGAAACCCAGTGCTATTGTTTACAGAGATTAGAAAAGGCAGATGAAGAGTGATCATCCAGCGCAGGGGTCTTCAAACTTGGCAACTTTAAGACTTGTGGACTTCAACTCCCAGAATTCCTCAGCCAGCCAGGGGTCTTCAAACTTGGCAACTTTAAGACTTGTGGACTTCAACTCCCAGAATTCCTCAGCCAGCCAGGGGTCTTCAAACTTGGCAACTTTAAGACTTGTGGACTTCAACTCCCAGAATTCCTCAGCCAGCCAGGGCTGGCTGAGGAATTCTGGGAGTTGAAGTCCACAAGTCTTAAAAGTTGCCAAGTTTGAAGACCCCTGATCCAGTGGAATCACTTGAAGAAAAGATATTGTCTTATAATAAGCTACACAAAAGAACACAGTAGTCCTCGACTTACAACTCTAATTGAGTCCAACATTTCTGTTGCTAAGCGAGACAGTTGTTAAGTGAGTTTTGCTGCATTTTACAAGTGATGTTGGGCGGCGAAGAATCATAAGACAATTAAAGACTGCTAACAACATAGTCCAAAGCATAGTAAATGTGGCAGTTGAGGAAAAATAGCCATCATAAATGTCAGTATAGTCAGGAAATGGGCCCTTCACACACTCAGGGCCCCAGGCCAGGAGATATAATAGAGTCTCCAAGGCCTTATGAAAGGCCAGCAAAGTTGGGGTCATCCTGATCTCTGAGGGAGAATATGCCAGAAAGCAGGCAGCAGTTAAGGCAGTTCTCCTAGTCTTGTCCAGCTAACATTCCTTGGCTGACAATCCCATAGCATGCCCAACCTGTCAGACCAAATTCGACAGGTAGCAACCATTGGCAAAATACAATCCCTCAGGTAATCCAATCCCACTTTCAACATTTCAACATTTCATGTTGTCTTCCGTCTGGCTTTCAGTTCTGTGGTGCAGCTCTGAAATTCTAGATCCTAAATCTAACTCTCCAATAGGAGCTTTCCTCTTCCGATGCCAAAGTGGATTACCTTCAAAACATGGCCAACATTTTTGCTGTATCCGGAAGGCTTCCTGTTCATAAAACTGAGGTTGCCTCAAACTTCAGTTCATGCTAAAACACCCTCTATTGCAGCTTTTTTTCACCACACTTCAAATTAAGTGCTGTTTCTTTGTCTATTTAGTCCTGCTCGGGATTTGGGTTCTGAACGTTGAAGGCCACATAATTAACAGCATGAGGGCCCAAACCCAAGAGCTAAATCATTCAAAGAAGAGAGAAAAAGACCTGAAAAACACCTCAAGGCAGAACAAGAAGCCATGGATGGAATTAGAGCAATAAACCAGTGGAACGGCTTGCCTTCAGAAGTTTCCTGCCTGAGCAGGGGGTTGGACTAGATGACCTCCAAGGTCCCTTCCAACTTCATATTATTATTATTATTATTATTATTATTATTATTATTATTATTATTATTATTATTATTATTATTATTATTATTATTGTGGGTGCTCCATCATAGGACGTTTTTAAGAAGAGATTGGATGAACATCTGTCTGAAATGGTATATGGTCTTTTGCTTGAGCAAGGTGTTGGACTAGATGACCTCCAAGGTTCCTACCAACTCTGTTATTCCGTTATTCTAGTCTGAGAGTAGTATGTGGCAATGCACTGCTGAATTTGCATGCTTTGCAGGAGAGAATTTTAATTCATGGGCATGCCATCCTTCAGTCAACAAAAAGATCTGTTTTCCCTATCTATCCCATCCCACTCACAAATTAACGGCAGCCTGCCTGCCGACGGAGGGACAACCCGCCTCCCTTTGGCAAAATCCATTTAGCAATTTCAAAAAGGGAAAGCACAATGGTTTCAGATTTGCCCATCAAAATGCCTTCATTAATCATGGCTAACTGCATCGAACAGAGTCAGTTTTAAAGCATGTTGGAACTCTTCATTATTCAACTGTTTGGTTGTGCCCACCTCCACAGGAGACAACGTCAATTCTGAAAATATTTGTGGCACTGTTTGGACCATGACGTACAAATAATGAATCCAAGAGCTGGGCACCACCGCAAAATAAGTCCATGGATTTTGTTACGGCATGGAGCTGAACATCCAGGGTGAGAAGCAAAACAACTGATTAGATTTGATGAAAAACCTTTGGGTTCTCCCAAAACACCTCTGAGGCTTCTCTCACCTAACGTCATCTTGATATGTCACTTTAGCTGTATTTTGGTGACATGGTTAGTTCTATATTTCAACTACTCTCTTGGCACTCATGTCCCAACTCGGCAACATACAAAACTCTACTCCTTCTAAGTTTGCAGCAGCATAGTGATCCTGTAAGGTGGTTCAGCTGACAGAGGGTGACTCTCCCAAAATCACATGGTACAGAGAGCCATAGAGATTACTTTGGAGAAACTACAGGTAGTCTTCAACTTACGACCACAATTGAGCCCAAAATTTCTGTTGCTAAGCGAGACAGTTGTTAAGTCAGTTTCCCCCCCTCCCCCCATTTTCTTGCCATAGTTGCTAAGTGAATCACTGCAGTTGTTAAGTTAGTAACACGGTCGTTAAGGGAATCTGGCTTCGCCATTGACTTTGCATGTCAGAAGGTGATCATGTGGCCCTGGGACGCTGCAACCGTCATAACTATGAGCCAGTTGCCAAGTGTCGGAATTTCGATCACCTGTCGATCATAAGTGTAAGAAATGGTCCTATGTCACTTTTTCCAGTGCCGTTGTAAGTTCAGATGGTCACTAACTGAACGATTGCAAGTCGAGGACTATCTGTATTCCGAGGCAGTTAATAGTCTTGATAGTCGATATTCAGCGACCTCAAAACATGCCACTGCACACGTGCCTCTGAATACAGATAGTATTCAGAGTATCTGTATTCAGACTATCTGTACTCAGAGGCACATATGCAATGGCCTGTTTTGAGGTCGCTGAAAATGGGTGGCACGGTTTTCACCATGCTGTGATGCAAGGACATAAGACAAGTTGTAATCTGTAGGCGATGGGGTACATTTTTAATGTGGCACACGTGCCTCTGAATACAGATAGTATTCAGAGTATCTGTATTCAGACTATCTGTACTCAGAGGCACATATGCAATGGCCTGTTTTGAGGTCGCTGAAAATGGGTGGCACGGTTTTCACCACGCTGTGATGCAAGGACATAAGACAAGTTGTAATCTGTAGGCGATGGGGTACATTTTTAATGTGGCAACTTCCCTCCTGAGCAAAATTAAGAAGTGAAGAGGAAATGCTGGCCTCCATCTATAGACATGACACGACTGCCCAATTTTCATATTCTGACTTGCTATGTCCTTTGTCCTTGTTGGCTATCAAAAGATTCTCCATCGTTGGTGGACCTCCAGATTTGACAGAACCTTGGCCCTCCTCATTTCCCTTGCAGGACTCCACAGCCAACACGAAAGCAGGCAAAAGCGCTCTATTATTAGACTGAACCATATGGAAGGTGTCTTTCGAATGACATGGACTGCCATGCGGATGCCTCGTCCACAGTCATTTTTTCTTCTTCTTTCCAGCAGCACCAATTTGGGTTTCGGTTGAATTAACTGGATGTACACAGAAGTATTTCAGATTAACTGGATGATACATCAAAGTTTAAATGCATTCCCCCCCCCCACCTCTCCCCTGCTACCTCCCAGCCCACACACATACTTCCAGGCCAGGCCAATAATATTCTGCAATAGGACTGGGCCAAGTAGGAGCTGCCCTGACAATTGGAACGCTCCTATTTAGACGTCCTTTTGGCTGGTGCCTTTGGCAAAATCCTGGAGAGTGTGTGATCTCAGTAAGGGCAGAGTTTGCCAAAATGTAGACCTTCCCAACTGCATAATTCAAGGCTCAATTTTCATTTCAGCTCCTTTCATCCACAAGATTGAACTCTCTTTCTTACGCTGCACCCTCCCAAAGATAGGCGCATGTGCCATTCATATTTGTTTGCTCAGTGAGCATTTTTGTTCACACTTATGGGGATACATGCCAGCCTGGCGTGCCAAGAAGCTTCCCCAACCTCACGTTCTGTTCTGCTTGATGCCAGATACACTGAGAGACCAAGCGGTTTATGGAGAAACCCTTAAGATCTGCAAAAAGCCAACTTCTAATCTGCACAAACAGAACTGTGCTAGGCCTAAGCAATTGTTGCCTTGTGATCATGTTAAGGATCGGCAAATACAACAGAAATCCTGAAGATATCTGGAGGGTATGTCATGACACCTAGTCAACATGTCTTAAAGCCTCAGCTTCTTTTGTTTTCTAATCAGGAATGGTACGACATGGGTGGAGTGAAAAGAGGAATCAGCCTAGAATCCCTAAGTAGCCACAAGTGAACTAAGCCCAACCTCCCTTGAATTCCATTGTTCTGTATCTAACCCCAAGCAGGTGTTAACCATTAGTTGAGAAGATTCTAGTGCAGAGGCATGTTTAGCAATAGGTAAAGGTAAAGGTTCCCCCGCACATGCGTGCTAGTCATTTCCAACTCTAGGGGCCGGTGCTCATCTCCGTTTCAAAGCCGAAGAGCCAGCGCTTGTCCGAGGACGTCTCCGTGGTCATGTGGCCGGCATGACTAGAGGCCAAAGGCGCATGGAATGCTGTTACCTTCCCACTGTAGTGGTCCCTATTTTTCTACTTGCATTTTTTTTACGTGCTTTCGAACTGCTAGGTTGGCAGAAGCTGGGACGAGTAACAGGCACTCACTCTGCTACGCAGCACTCGGGATTCGACCTGCCAAACTGCCGACCTTCTGATCGACAAGCTCAACGTCCTAACCCACTGAGCCACCGCATCCCTTTGTTAAGCAATAGATCAGCTTAACTGGACCTTAAGGTGTGGACTGTGGACCACACTTGATAGTTAAATAGCAGTACCGCACATTTGGTAGTAATATATACATGGTGGTAGTATATACAAATAGTCCTCGACTTACAACCATTTGATTAGCAATTGTTCAAAGTTACAACTGTACTGAAAAAAGTGACTTACAACCGGAAGTAAGCAGTGGGGTATCTCAAGGTTCCGTCTTAGGGCCAGTACTCTTCAACATCTTCATAAGTGACTTTGATGAGGGAATAGAAGGGAAACTCAACAAATTTGCAGATGACATTAAACTGGCAGGAATAGCCAACACCCCAGAAGACAAGCTCAGGTTCCAAAAAAAGATCTCAACAGACTTGAACAATGGGCCCTATCCAAAACATGAAATTTAACCTGGAGAAAAGCAAGGCTTTACACCTAGGCAGGAAAAACCAAAGGTACAAGTACAGATTAGGCAAAACCTGGCTTAAAAACAGTAACTGTGAGAGGGACCATGGAGTCCTAGTGGACGATCACTTAAACCATGAGCCAGCAGTGTTTGACAGCAGCCAAAAAAGCTAATACAATCCTTGGTTGCATAAAGAAGAGGCATAGAATCAAAATCACATGAAGTATTAGTACCGCTTTATAAAGACTTAGCAACGCCACAGCTGGAATACTGCATCCAGTTCTGGTCACCACATTGCAAAAAAGATGTTGAGATTTTGGGGAAAAAAGTGCAAAGAAGAGGAACTAAGGTGATTACGGGGCTGGAGACAGAAATATATGAAGAACAGTTGCAGGACCTGGGTATACTGTAGCTAGTCTAGAGAAAAGAAGGACTGGTGGGGACGTGATAGCAGTACTGCAGGATTTGAGGGGCTGCCACAAAGAAGAGGGGGTCAACATATTTTC
This sequence comes from Vipera ursinii, assembly GCF_947247035.1. NCBI lineage: Eukaryota > Metazoa > Chordata > Lepidosauria > Squamata > Viperidae > Vipera > Vipera ursinii. Next base: position 81,807,246 of record NC_139515.1, on the reverse strand, counting down.
CAGAAGGTAAGAAAAGAAACAATGGCTGGAAACTAATCAAGGAAAGAGCCAACCTGCAATTAAGGAGAAACTTCCTAACAGTGAGGACAATTAATCAGTGGAACAGCTTGCCACCAGAAGTGGTGTATGCTTCATCACTGGAAGTTTTAAAGAAAAGACTGGACAGCTGCTTCTCTGAAATGGTATAGGGTCTCCTGCCTGAACAGGGGGTTGGACTAGAAGACCTCCAAGGTCCCTGCCAGCTCTATTCTGATTAACCGGTCCTTGCACTTATGAAGGTCACAGCATCCCCACAATCACATGATCAAAATGTGATTGCTTACAACAGGCATGTATTTACAAAGTTTGCAGCATCCCGGGGTCATGTGATTCCTATCTGGGACTTTCCCAGCTGGCTTCCAACAAGTAAAGTTAATGGGGGAAGCCAGCTTTGCTTAACAAACACAGGATTCATTTAACAACTGCAGTGATTACTCAAAACCATGGCAAATAGAGGTTGTGAAATCGGGCACAACTCACTTAGCAACCGCCTTGCTTAGCAACAAAAAAATTCCGGTCTCGAGAAATACCGACATATGCTTGTGGACTGGAATCTCATGCCAGGATCGTGTAGGCTCAAGAAATAACTACCATCAGACCGCCAATTGTCTTTTGTCTCCAATTGTTGCATCAGTAACAAATGTTCCCCCAGAGCGGATCAGTTGTTGTGTTGCACTTGCAGTTCACAGGGTTGTAAAAGTCACGCACAAAATGATAAAATGCTTTCCACTGTTGACTCAGTTATTATCAACGTCTCTTTTGGCTGCCTTGTTTTATTGTTTTCTACTGTACTAATGAACAGGAAAACAGCAACAAAGAAGGACTTTAACCTTTTGATTATATAAACTCCCCAGACCACCAAAGCAGAGGAAAGATTATTTTTTAATGTAACTAAGATTTATCAGCCAGGGGATTTTTTTTTGTTTGTATTGAAGTTGGAAAAACAATGCCTTCTCCGGACCTTCAAACTCACCCTTACTTATCCAGAATCTCCAACGGTCATACACACACACACACACACACACACAAATACAGAGAGAGAGAGAGAGAGAGAGAGAGAGAGAGAGAGAGAGAGAGAGAGAGAGAGAGAGAGAGAGAGAGAGAGAGACTTTTCCCAAATTAATTTTTAGGTCCATTTGGGCTGAATTTTACAGCAATTTCATTCTGAAGTGTTATCCAACCCCCTTACTGAATACGACTGTAAGCTTTTAAGAGGTGTCTTTACAGAACTCCCTAACCCATAAAGAGAAGCAAAGCTGCAATAAATACGGAGAGAATGAATCCATAGTCCGTATAACTAGAGTTTGTAGCTGGTTTCTAGAGCCTCGCTCTTTATAAGCGTGTGTGTGGGGGAACTGGGAAGTTCAGAGGTGGGAATTTCAAATGGCAGCTAGGTTTTATCCTTTACACCACTCCAGAGGGGAGCTCGATGGCTCAGCGGTTAAGAAGCTGAGCTTGTCAAATGGAAAGCTGATAACCCGAGTTTGAGACTCGAGCGCTGGGCGATGGGTGAGCTCCTGTTCCTCGCCCCAGCTCCTTCCAACCTCAGCAGTTCGAGGGCTATCCAATCTCTTCTTAAAAACCTGCAGTGCTGGAGCACCCACAAACGTCCAGAGGCATTAACGTGTCTTACAAATGCCAGGATGCAGGTTTAACAGATATTTTGGTGCGAAATCACAGCTCTCGGGGTAATTCCAATAAGACATATTTTCTTTCAGATGGGATATTATGAGCTCCGTTGCTTTACATTCTTAGGTGTGTAATACGTTTCTTTTGTCTATAGATATTTGAATTCTTTTTCACTTTGTTCTATGTTTCTGGCACGTTTTTATGTCTTGTGAGAAAGGGGATGGTATAAATTAGATAGAAAGATGGATAGATGGATAGATAGATAAGATAGATAGATAGATAGATAGATAGATAGATAGATAGATAGATAGATAGATAGATAGATAGATAATCACAGCTGCATATACTGTACATTTAATCCCAATTAGGATCTATGATAGTTGAATGCAATTAATATTCTCCCCAATACTCTTATCTTCTTAAAGCAGTGCTCTTCAAACTTGGCCCTTTTATGACTTGTGGACTTCAACTCCCAGAATTCCTCAGCCAGGCACGCTGGCTGAGGGATTCTGGGAGCTGAAGTCCACAAGTCACAAAAGGGGCCAGTTTGAAGACCCCTGTCTTAAAGCTTAAGTTGCAGAATGGATCCACCTGGTTTCCTCCCTCTTGTTCAGATGCCAAAGGAAGGAAAGCCTTCGACATTGAAGGGTTAACATTTCAGCGAGAAGCCGAAATAGCGAAGAAGAAAATTGCAGCCCACACAGGATAGGGAGTCAGTCGTCACTTTCATGTAAACAGGAGGTCAAGACCCAGGCTGTGCTTTGCTGGTAATTGTTTACTAAACAATAGAGTGACTCAGTTACTTAGCCATACTGCACATGTCAGACCTGGCTCGACATCCATTCTATCACCCGCATGGCTTCTCTGGAACATGTTAAAGAAATGGCACATTTCATTTTTCTCAAGGCCTCTATGGCAACACATTGTAATCCACCCCTCTCCACCCCCCCCCTTCCTCCATTCTCAGTGCCTGACGGATTTGGCTTGGATCATTTAGGACAGAGTTCCCCAATCTTTCCGGCTTAGCAGCCCAGAAGGAAACGGAACAGGAAAATGTGCGCTTGTGCAGTCCATGCACACATGCAGAAATGGGCGTGCGCACGGTGGCACTAACGCGCGTGCATACAGAAGCAAGATGCAAGCACCCATGGCAGCATGCTGGCGCCCGAGCGAATGGGCTGTTGGGGCCTGCATGCATGCGCAAATGGGCTGTTAGTGCCCACATGTTGCTGGTGGCATGCATGCATGCGCAAACAGGGCTACTATTGCCCATGCGGCGGCACTACCATGAGTGGGGAGGCTCACCAGCTATTCCCGCGGCCCGGTGGCCAAGAGGCCATGGCCCGGTATCGGGCCGCGGACCATAGATTGGGGACCCCTGATTTAGGAAATTCAAGACTGTTTTGCTTGGGTGATACCAAACTCTTTCAATTCTGTTGCCACAATTAGCTGTTTGTCTCTGGAAATTGACCTGTCTACGTTGAGATCCTCATTAAAAAAAAGGCAGAAATTCTTTGTTCCTTATGTATGCCTTGGTGGCTTACAACAGACACCTGTAACTACTTGTGAGACTTCCTGTGAATGTGGAAAGCATCAACAAATACTGTACAACAGAAGCATGTGAAATCCTGTGTAGTTTACTCACAAGCTGAAGTCAGAAGTCACGACAGTAGTTCTAAAATTGAGTTCTGGTTATGTAGAAGGGGTTCGTTTTTACCGCTCCCGAGTAAAACCTGTGCATGTTCACATCAACCAACAGAAAAAGCCAACGCAGTCCCAGGCTGCATTTACAGAGGGATAGAATCAAGATCTTGTGAAGTGTTAATACCACTTTACAATGCCTTGGTAAAGCCACCCTGGGAATACTGCATCCAGTTTTGGTTTTCAGAATATAAGAAAAGATGTTGAGACTCTAGAAAGGGTGCAGAGAAGAGCAACAAAGGCAATTAGGGGAGTGAAGGCTAAAACATATTTGGGATGGTTGTAAGAAATGGGTGTGCCTAGTTGAATGAAAAGAAAGACTAGGGATGGTATGATAACAGTGTTCCAATATCACAAAGAAGAGGGGGTCAACCTCTTCCCCAAAGCACCAGAAGGCAGAAAAAGGAGCAACGGATGTAAACTAACCAAGGAAAGAAGCAACCTAGAACTAAGGAGAAATTTCCTGACAATTACAACAATTAATCAGTGGAACGGCTTGCCCCCAGAAGTTGTGGGTGCTCCAACACTGGAAATTTTAAAGAAGAGATTGGACACCCATTTGTCTGAAAAGGTATAGGGTTTCCTGTTTGAAGAGGGGGTTGGACTAGAAGACCTCCAAGGTCCTCTCCAACTCTGTTATTCTGTTATAGGTCCCCCACACTGGAGACCGAGACTCCAACTGTTTGGTCTTGATAGCTGAGAACATCGGGAAATGTAGTCTCGGCATATTTGGAGTGCATGAAGCATGGAAGAAGGACAGAAGAGCTTCTCCGAAAGCAACAGATAATATTGTCATTGTACCATCTGAATCTGAAAGACAGAGGGGCCCCTGAATGATATCTAAATCTATGATCTCTATGATCAAAGGCCTGGAGGCTAAAACATACGAAGAACCGCTGCGGGACTTGGGTTTGGCTAGTCCAGTGCTGGCGAACCTTCCAGAGACCGAGTGCCCAAACTGCAACCCAAAACCCACTTATGTATCGTCGAGTGCCGGGTGGGCGTGGCCCATTGGGTGGGCATGGTCGATTGGGTGGGCGTAGCTGCGGTGGTAATAGCAGACTGGGTGGGACTAAAAAGTTCAATCAATCAATTCCAACTATGCGAGATCTTTTTTTTCCCCCCATGAGAAGTTGAAATTGATTGATTGATTGAACTTTATAAAACCCAGCTGAAGGCCTAGGACTGGGGCGACGGCAGGCGTGCCCACCGAGAGGGATCTGCGTGCCACCTGTGGCATGCGTGCCATAGGTTTGCCACCACGGGGCTAGTCTAAAGAAAAGAAGAAATAGGGGAGACATGATAGCAGTGTTCCAATATCTGAGGGGCTGCCACCAAGAAAAGGGGGGTCACGTTATTCACCAGAGCACCAGAGGGAAGGACGAGAAACAATGGTTGGAAACTGATCAAAGACAGAAGCAACCTGGAATTAAGGAGAAACATCCTGACAGTGAGGACAATCAACCAGTGGAACAGCTTGCCTCCAGAAATCGTGGGTGCTCCATCACTGGAGATTTTTAAGAAGAGACTAGACAATCACCTGTCTGAGATGGTGTAGGTTCTCCTGCTTAAGTGGGGGGCTGGACTAGAAGATCTCCAAGGTCCCTTCCTATTCTATTCTATTCTATTCTATTCTATTCTATTCTATTCTATTCTATTCTATTCTATTCTATTCTATTCTATTCTATTCTATTCTATTCTATTCTATTCTATTCTATTCTATATAACACAGCTCTTGATTTCTCATGTTTGCACCCACAGCATAAAACCTTGAACAAGTAACATACAAAAAAGAAGATGGGCAGGTATTACGAAGTTTAAAAACTATTGTTGTGTCTTCAGTGAGAGTGAATGCTAGCAAGTGCTTGTTCTCTGTCCTGATTCCCTGCTGCATTACGTTGCTTAGGGGCAAAGTCTGATACGCTCTTAAGTCAGTCCAAGGTGTGATTCGTTGTTGACCTGCCAAAAGATCTGTCTGAACGCGCAGACTTTTAAAATATATCATTCTACAGTCCAAAAAAAAAAAAAAAAAAGCAGAGGAATTTTTGGAAGTATAGTGTTGGGCTTAATTACACTCCTACCCCTGGCACATTTCTGAACAAGGATGCTAGATATCGCCTGCCATTCAACTATTTCCAACTGACGGCAGACGGTGACAGACTGACAGCTTGTGAAACGGATGCCAAGCCCTCCTTTCACAGTACCAATTTCTAATCTATGGCCCTAGATGGCATAACAAGAATGTTCTGAGGGGAGAATAGAGCAACACTGCTTTGAAGGTAAGAAGTTGCATATCAGAAGAGAGGAAAATCAGTGACACCCTAAAAACATTAAGAACTGTTTAGCCGTAGGGCAAGGAGGTCAAGGTTAAAAGCTCTACGGTAAAGGTATTTTGAAGGGACGCGGTGGCTCAGTGGGTTAGGACGCTGAGCTTGTCGATCAGAAGGTCGGCAGTTTGGCGGGTTGAATCCGTGAGCGCCTGTTACTCGTCCCAGCTTCTGCCAACCTAGCAGTTCGAAAGCATGTAAAAATGCAAGTCGAAAAATAGGGACCACTACGGCGGGAAGGTAACAGCGTTCCGTGCGCCTTTAGCCTCTAGTCATGCCGGCCACATGACCATGGAGACGTCCTCAGACAACGCTGGCTCTTCGGCTTTGAAACAGAGATGAGCACCGGCCCCTAGAGTCGGAAACGACTAGCATGCATGTGCGGGGGAACCTTTATCTATATATATGTATGTATATATTATATATATATATATATTATATATATATATATATATATATATATATATATATATATATATATATATATATATATATATATATATTTATATATATATATATATATATATATATATATATAACACAACACACATTCAAATCCTCAGTCCCTACCATGCGCGTGGGCATTTACTAGCTTTGAGCAATGGCACTGTGACAAATATAGCAAAATCAAAATGCAAGCTAAAGTGAATAGGAGGGAAAAAAAAAATCTTCCACTGACCATCTGTGAAAACAAGGCATTTAGCCATCAAACGCAGAGGTCGTAAATATGCACAAATGCTAAAAACCAAATAGCATAAAGGAAAGAAAAATAAAACCAAATGCAACACAAAAGGGAGTAAGATTTAAGCTCAAAACAAATCAAAATGTTTAGAGCTGATGAAAAAAACAACCTTGATCTTGGTACTGTATCAACTTGACATCTATTTTCATTTTGTCTAACCCCCCTCCTTTTTCCCCCTCCTACTTCCTTTTCTTTCTTTCTTTCTTTCTTTCGTTCTTTTTTTTTTTAGGGAAAAAGCTACGACACAATGAAGGATGAGGGACGATCAAAACCATACAGCAGCTCTTCAAACAAACGACTCCGTTCATGTTAACAAAGCCATGAAAACTGCTGATTGGGCCTGCTGAAGAGCTGACATTCAGTGTGATGGATGGGTGATGATATAATATTCAACCTTCCCGTTGACGTGTTGTTGTTACAAGCTGTCTGCCACCATTGATAGCATGAACGTAAAGCAGATCATACACTTTGCCACCATCCTCTCTACCCAACTGCAGATCCCACTGCCAGTTCAGATATGATGTGCCAACACAATATCTCAGGGTACGAAGACATTCCTGTGGATGGATCACCCAAGTTTCTCTCCCCCACCCAGAAAGTTTAAAAGGCAAAGATGAATGTTCTATTGTTATGAAAAACACCTAAGAGGGATTTTGAAGAAAGCTCTTAAGGAACGGGAATAAGAATAGCAGAAATTCCTTTAGGCAGGCGAGAAAAATCACAGCTCTGGAGCATGGTGCTAAAGAGAGGATTTAAAGAGGATTTAAGAGAGAAAGACAAGAGAGAAAGACTAAGCATCAGCAGGCAAGACAAGTAGCAACGGATGGAAACTAATCAAGGAGAGAAGCAACCTAGAACTAAGGAGAAATTTCCTGACAGTCAGAACAATTAATCAGTGGAACAACTTGCTTCCAGAAGTCACGGGTGCTCCATCACTGGAGGCTTTTATAAGAAGAGACTGGACAGCCATTTGTCTGAAACGGTATAGGGTTTCCTGTTTGAGCAGGCGGTTGGACTGGGAGACCTCCAAGGTCCCCTTCCCACTCGATTATTCTGTTATTATCCTGATAATAAAAAATCAAACAGACCCCAACTGCTGATGGAGTGATCAACAGAACAGTCTAAATTAGAGGGAGTCACCAGTGGCCTTTACAAATCTGTCATCCAGAAGGTGAATACTTCTCAGCTGTTCTCCAGGAGAAGGAGAAACATCTCCCGCAATTTTCTCAAGGGCAGGATTCCTATCTAGCAAAGATAGCAGCGTTCTTACGGATAAAGGCCCATGGGGTGAATTCTCTCCGACGTCTTCCCTTGGGATTTAATAGGAGTTTGGAAAGACCAGGAAGCTTCAGATGATTTGGAGAGATAATCGAATAATAAAAGACAGGGACATTCACGTAGACCCCTTGGGCTAAAAGGTTAGTAAATCAGTAAGCCGATTCTGGTTGATTTTTCTTAAAAGATATAACTTCCTAAAAGCAACCGTTGTTCCCTTGTAGAGGGGAGAACTTAATTACCTGGTGAAACTGTGGAGCCTTTTTCACTCAATGGGAAATCTCATTGTTGAAAGCCATTTCCCAGAGATGCATTAACTCGTTGAAGGATCCAGTGATCTCAGTGGCTCCTTCCAACTTTATGATGCTCTAATTCTAAGTAAGCGTGGCAAAAACTTCACTCTTTGTCCAGTGTGAAGTGTTTGCCACACTTACTTGTGGCAAAGTCTGTGTATCCACATTTTCCTGCCCTCTGCCTGAAATTGTGTGAAGAAAATGGTCCTCCATGCAATTCAGTAAAACATTGAGAGAGAGAGAGAGAGGGGGGGGGGAGGGAGGGAGGGAGGGAGGGAGAGAAGGAGGGAAGGAAGGAAGGAAGGAAGGAAGGAGGAAGGAAAGAAGAGAGAGAGAGAGAGAAAGAAAGAGAGAAAGGAAGGAAGGAAGGAAGGAAGGAAGAAAGAAAGAAAGAAAGAAAGAAAGAAAGAAAGAAAGAAAGAAAGAAAGAAAGAAAGAAAGAAAGAAAGAAAGAAAGAATCTTCTGCTTGGCACAAATCTAATGCAAATGCTCTTTGCTGAAGAAAATGTAAGTTCCATGCAAGAAAAATATTGTACAACCAGCAGCCGTTCAGCAATTTAACACTTTTTTGCCAGGCATATTGTATTCCACCTTTGGCAGTCTTAGGAAGGGATTTGACTTTTAAAATATCCTAGACCAATAGGCTTTGGAGATCAGAAATTCTTGTAAAACCAGGGCTCTTAACTTCTTTCCCAAGGCTGAATTCCCTGTGCTCTGGGAAATTACACACTCAGCGCTGCTCATCCCCATCCATCAGGCAGCTGGAGAGGCATCAAAACAAGATAGATGCGAAATTATCACCGGACTGACACCCGGCATTTGCAACTATCTCAAGAATTGAAATGCTGTTTTGTTTTTGGGTTTTTTTTTTAACATTATTAAACATCTACATTAAGTCAGCATCGCTCACTGTCATTTTGAAACCCAGCACACTAGTTAAAGGGAAAGGAAAAGAGGAGGGATGCCGGGGAAGGAGGAAGCAAAAAAGGCAATCTGGATTTTATTCCCCTGAAACTCCTAGGGAGAAGAACTGATTTTCCTTCCAATATTGGGATATTTATTATTAAGAAAATTAATCATAATTTTCTGGCATGTCACTCCGGTGTCGACAAGCCTGTTAGCCTGTTAGCGTCTTCAGGGCCTTTTAAAAGATTGAGGGCAATCTTATTTCCACAGAGATGATGTTCCACAGGGAGGGAACCACCACAGAGAAGGCCCAGTTCTTGATCCCACTAGATGGACCTCCTTAAGAGAGCAGAACTGTAACATTCCCTGTCTCCCCATTCTGGTGCGTCAGGTAGATGTAGCTGGGAAAACATGTTCCTTCAAATAACCTTGGCCTAAGCCAGGGGTGGGCAACCTCGGCTCTTTTATGACTCATGGACTTCAACTCCCGGAATTCCTGAGCCAGCATAGCTGGCTCAGGAATTCTGGGAGTTGAAGTCCATGAGTCATAAAAGAGCCGAGGTTGCCTACCCCTGGCCTAAGCCATGTAGGCCTTTAAAGGCAACAACCAGCACCTGGAATTGCACCTGGAATCAAAATGGCAGCCAATGCAGCTGTCACAAGAGAGTGTTAACAATAATGTGATCTTTGTTCTCAATTTTCCACTATCAAATACAGGCACAATTCATTTACAAAACGAGATTCTTTATTATTCTCAAGAAAACAGCAATGCACATTTTTTTAAAAAAGAAGAGAACAAATTAGAAATAGGCAAATAAGGGAGAGTCTTCGCTTCCGTGGATCTGTTCTATGAGGGGAAGAAATATCCTTTTTACTGATTGTGAAAAGCAGAATGCAAGACTGTTAATAACATTCAAGATTACTTCCCGCAAAGTTGTCACAACTTAATTCCACTTCACCAGTTGCTGTTAATGGAGAAGTGGAAATATACTGGGGGAATCTTTTCTTTTCATGATCTAAAGCCTACAATCTCACATATTTTGGAGGAGAGGAGTAAAAACCTAAATAATCCATTCTTTTTTTAGACAAAAAATATTAATAAACATTATCTCTACTTTGCTAAACTTGACATTCTGATTGGATTCATAATGTGGTTTCTTTGGTTTTGACTTGGAAGTCTGAGAATGCTTTAGAAATCATGGTTTATGACAACACAACATATAAACCTAGTCAACTGAGTTTATACAATAAACCGTGGTTAAAGCATTGCTGTGTTGTCTTAGCCTGTGAATATACAAGTATACAGGCAAATAGTTCAATCCTCTCTTTTGAGGCAGTATTTGGAATTTACAGAAACACTTATATTTTGAATATATCTGGAATACTTTTATCTGCTCCTTTTCTCAAAAGGAAAGATACAAATAGTCCTCAACTTACGACCATAATTGAGCCCAAAATTTCTGTTGCTAAGCGAGACATTTGTTAAGTGAGTTTTGCCCCATTTTACAACCTTTCTTACCAAAGTGAATTGATGCAGTTATTAAGTTAGGAACATGGTTGTTAAGTGAATCTGGCTTCCCCATTGACTTTGCTTGTCGGAAGGTCATAAAAGGGGATCACATGCAACCTGGGACACTGCGGCTGTCGTAAATATGAGCCAGTTGCCAAGCATTTGCATTTTGATCATGTGACCCTGGGGCCACTGCAATGGTTGTAAATGTGAAAAACTGTTGTAAGTTAAGGATTACCTGTACTAATTCAAAAATGCAGCATGATTCTGTGCAAACATCATAAAGGATAAACAGAATTCGGAATTTAGCAGTGCAAAAATCCTAGCTGTGCCTTCATTTGTTCATTCTGGCTACTAGTCCTTATTGCTGACCTGAAGAAGGGCTGAAAAAGAAATTAAAATAAAAGAAGTCTCTATATTTTTCATTCAATAATGAAATAATAGATAAATAGTCTATGTGATGTCTTATCTGACTTTACCTATTAGGAAGCACAGCCTTGGGGAATTCTTCCAATAACTAAAGCTATACGCACCAAAGTAAGAACAGAGATACACAGATGTCAGAATACAGTTTCCCAATGTGAATTTAAAAAAATATTTTTAAACATGCAAACTGCTTGATCTGAACAGCATTTTTCATCAGTCACTATGGAAAAATAGATATTTTCAGCTTTAGAAAGGGTAAAGCAACATATTTGTAACGTGCCCAAGCTATATTACCTCTGGCTGTTAATGTGCACTATTGGAGGCAGAGTGATTTTTTAAGAAAACTTATTTTTGTTTAGATACAGCAAGTATCAAGTTATAATTAATTGGAGGTGACAATTATAAATACAACTGTGTCCCCAGGTTACCAAGAAACCAGAAAAACACAAGTCATTCTACATGTTTCTCGCTTGGGCTGAAACTCTTCCAAGAAAAGTAGAGAGATATTTTTTTAATGTCTTATGCCTTATCAATTAAAATACATTTAAGTCAAAGCTGGATTAATTATGCATGTGCATAAAATGACAAGACTTCCCTTTCTCCGGCAAATGATCACAAGGAACCAGCTCAAGTAAAGCTAAGCCTAGTTCTTCATTTCAGTTTTTGCAAAGGATAGATGTTTTAGGGCTGATCACACAATTCTTACCAGATGACCTCACCATTATTTTTTTTCTACATAAGGTAGAAATGGAACCACTATGGGTTGATTCCAATTGAGCCAGAAGTAAGGTACTGGTTTGAGGTTGCTGGAAGCCCTCTGGTGGGTAGGCCTTCAACCTGTCCCTTGCCTACACAGAGTTAGATGTGTCTTCAGAAGAGTGTTGATGCTATCCAGTTGCTGCTTTGGAAACTTCTCTGGGCCTTGAGGAGACTTTCTCTCATCTTCATCACTTCTGCTGTTCTTCTTGTGGTATAATAATAATAATAATAATAATAATAATAATAATAATAATAATAATAATGATGATGATGATGATGATGATGATGATGATGATGATGATGATGATGATGATGATGATAATGTTGGAAGGGACCTTGGAGGTCATCTAGTCCAACCCCCTGATCAGGCAGGAAACCCTATACCATTTCAGACATATGGCTGTCCAGTCTCTTCTTAAAAACTTCCAGTGTTGGAGCATTCACAGCTTCTGGAGGCAGGTTGTTCCACTGACTAATTGTCCTCAATGTCAGGAAATTCCTCCTTAGTTCTAGGTTGCTTCTCTCTTTGGTTAATTTCCATCCGTTCCTTCTTGTCCTGCCTTCAGGCGCTTTGGAGAATAGCTTGACTCCCTCTTCTTTGGGGCAGCCCCTGAGATACTTGAAGACTGCTATCATGTCACCCCTCATCCTTCTCTTCATTAGATTAGACATGCCCAATTCCAGCAACCATTCCTTATATGTTTTAGCCTCCAGTCCCCTGATCATCTTTGTTGCTCCTCTTTGCACTCTTTCTAGAGTCTCCACATATTTTTTACATTGTGGTGACCAAAACGCGATGCAGTATTCCAACTGTTGCTAAGTTGTGTCTGACTGTTCATAATCCCATGGACCGTAGCAAGTAGCCCCCAACCCTGTCCTCCCCTGTTTCCTGGAGTTTGTCCAAACTCATGTACATTTCATTGAGGACACCCTCTGCCCTTCTCCTTTTGCCTTCCATCTTTCCCAGCATTGTGGTATTTTCCAAGGAGTTTCTCTTCTCATTTGGTGGCCAAAGTATTTGAGCTTCAGCTTCAGTCTCCATCTTTCCAAAGAACAGCCAGGGTTGGTTTCCTTTAGGACTGACTGATCTGATCTTCTTGCAGTCAAAGGGACTCTCAGAAGCCTTCTCCAACACCACAATTCAAAAGCACCAGTTCTTCGGCGCTCAACCTTCCTTACGATCCATTTCACAGCCATATATTACAACTATTTAGTACTATTCTTTTTGTGGTAGCCTGAACCACTAGATCAGGGGTCTTCAAACCTGGCCCTTTTATGACTTGTGGACTTCAACTCTCAGAATTTCTCAGCCAGGTTTGAAGACCCCTGCACTAGATCTTCTGACCTTCTACAATCTGGGAGGTCCTGTGTGACACAACTGACCATGAGATATACAAGAGGAGGGGGATGCCTCCTTCTTTGCAGACAGTAAGAGTCACCTTTTGGGGACAATGTTCTCCTCTCATGACATTCTTCCC
>NC_139515.1:81776660-81789160 GCF_947247035.1 Vipera ursinii | reverse complement strand
TTAACCTACAGTGTTGCACAGCTGTGAACTTTTTCACAAGGCATCATCTAGTACAGACATGTCAAACCTGCAATGTCACGTGACATCGCGCAACCTATCGGGACAGTTTTGCCATTGCCAGCAATGGGGTGGGCGCGGCTTCCACGTGACGCATCTGGCGCCTGAGCCGGTAGTTTGACACCCCTGATCTAGTGCCAGAGATCTTCAACATGTGCAACTGTAAGACTTGTGGACTTCAGCTCCCAGAATTCCCCAACCAGCCCTACTGGCTGGAGAATTCTGAGAGTTGAAATCCACAATTCTTAAAGTTGCCAAGGTTGGAGACCCCTGATGTAAATGGGACCAAGGAGAAAGGTCTTTTCTATGGTGGCTCCCTCACTGTGCAACATTATCCCTGAAGGGAAAAAAAATGGCCCCCATTTTGACACTGTTAGGAAAGGCCTAAAGAAATGTTTTTTTCCTGCAGGCTTGGGAACTTCAGGGTGATATGGAGCCCATCAAGATCACTTTTATTGTCATTTTTTTACTGTGGCACACTGGCACACATTAAAAATGAAATTCTGTTGCCTGCTCTCAAAAGTGTACACATACATGGCATACATACAGACATGTTATACGGTACATGTGTATATACCTTCACCCTTAGCCACAATTACATACGTGTGGTTTGGTTTAATTGTTGTCACCAGAGGACTGGCCATTTATTGAGATTTTGTATTGGGGTTTTATTTCTGTAAGCTGTCCAGAATCACTGTGAGCTGGGCCACACATAAATTTACTTAATTAATAAATAAAATATTTTTTAAAAAAATTGAGAGAGAGAACAAACGGCCATGCGCTCAACATTTTAATAAGGTAAAACACAAGCTATAACTTCCCACCTGTTTTACTCTTTTTGTTTTTGGTTCATCCCGAACTTATACGGGGGAAAAAGATGGAAAAAAATAGGGTTGCACCCATTCCTATAATAAGAGATGAAAGGACATTTATCTGGAAGTCAGATTCTTTAAGTCAAATGTGCCCCATTCTTTATCTTGTTCCAAAATTTCTTTGATCTACCAAGTAGAGTTTGTTCCTCACGACACAGGCATTTTTTTTTTACAACTGCATGACTAACATCAACAATCTGCAAATTTAGTTCCCCTTTCTTTAAACCTGGTAGGCTTCTAGATTTTATGATAATTGCTTTTTCCATGCCTCTGTCTTCTATGCCAGAGGCAGCCAATATCGTGAAAAGGTAGAGATACAGAATGGCTATGTTCAGATAACATGCTTGGCTAGAAGTGGTTAAAAGATGCCAAAACTATATTCATGCCACCTGCTAAGTTTTTTTAAATTCTACATTTCATTGACTTAGTTTTAACACGCTGTGCAAAGGTTTTTATTTCATCTTTATTTTTGTTAACTGAAGGTGATGTACGTGATGCTCTGGTGGGGTGGTGGTTAGAATGCAGTATTGCAGGCAAACTCTGCCCACATCCTGGAGTTCAATCCTGACAGGGCTCAAAGTTGACTCAGCCTTCCATCCTTCTGAGGTCAGTAAAATGAAGACCTGGATTGTTGGGGGCAGAGAGTGCTGTAAAGCACTATGGGGTGGTATATAAAGCGAGGTGCTATTGCTATTGCTCTGTCCTGTTTTCCCCACAGCAACCACCCTGTGAAAGAAAGACAGTGGCCAAAGTCATCCAGCCATCAAGTCTGCCTAAGCGAGAACGAGAAGGGTTGAACTTAGACTGTTTGTGGGAGTGTAATGACTCTAGGCTGATGATGCACTTAACTCCACCCCCTCAGCTCAACCTGCTCTTCGCCTACAGTCCATGCCCAGTGGTGGGATTCAGCCAGTTCACACCAGTTCAATAGAACTGGTAGCTAATTTTTTGTTGCCCAGGCCCAGAATGGACTTCCGGAAGCAGCATCTACACAGAGAGAACCGGTTGTTCACATATTTGAATCCTACCACTGTCCATGCCCCAAACCTTCTCTATGATAGTACTTCCAAGCCATGAATTCCCCTCGTCTTGCACATGTGTCGACATATTTCCTGCCTAAATGTCATACTTTGCTGAAGGATATCTTCTTCCTCTTAGCCCAGATTCCCAATTTGTTCAGATTGAACTGCAATCTCATTTCCCACCCACCCCATGACATTGCCTCAATGTGAATTTGTCGCCACCAAATTTGATGTAGCCCGTTCATCCCATTACCCAGTTTTTTAAATATAAAGGCGGAATAATTCTGGACCTAACACCGATCTGCAGGACATAATAGATATATCCTCCCACTCACTGTCTACAAGCAATAACACTGACTCTCTGAATGAGGTACCCAGCCAGTTGTGGATCCACCCTTTTGCAGTACCAGCCAAACAAAATCTCTGGTGCCCACCTCAGTTTTACCAAAGATAAAATGACCACTAACACAAGTGAAGACTTTATTTCTTGTGTTTATTTCTTGTGTTACTTGTGCTATGGAATTTATAGATAAGCACACAAATCTGTAGGAAAACCTGGATAGACATTGCTAAAAAGATAGGGGAGGGGATGGAAATAATCTTCTAGAGGTCCGAATTTATACCCGGGGAGAAAATCAGAAACAAAAGATTTGCAGTTACTTCTGATCTCCCATAGGTCACAAAAGATGACGGCATGACCCTGGGACATTGCAACTGTCATAAATATGAACTGGTTGCCAAGTTTCTGAATTTTGATCATGTAACCACAGGGATGGTGCAAAAGTGTGAACAGGGGCCATAAGTCACATTTTTCAGTGCTGTTGCAACGTTAAAACGCTCACTAAACGAATGGTTGTAATTTGAGGACTACCTGTAACATACGTTTTTATCTTTTTTTTACACCTTTTTTGGACTAGATGGAAAATTCTCCATTTGTCAGAAAACTGAAACTAACCAAAGGATGTTGAATCCAAGGCACAGCCCTGAGCTTTCATGAGTTGACCGATTTCCTAGTGAACAGGACAGAGGAGATAACGATGTGGAAAGCGATAGCAACGCCTGTCTCACTTTTTTAAAAAAAACTTCTCCTGTGTTTTATCTAATCTGATATGCTGTTTGATCACTTTGATAGGTAGAGAATCAAAAGGGGACTGGGTGGCACCTTTCCTTCCTGACGCATGTTATTAAAAAGCATAATCTTCTGTCGCCTATTCATTTGATATGCAAAAAACCCCAACAACAACCCAAAACAAAATCAAAGACGGGAGCCGGTTATCCCGAAAAACACCCGCACTTGCGCCTCTCACAAACTGTACCCTTAAAACACAACTCTGCCATTTCATGGTTAGAATATTTTCACCATCCTTTTACTTTGTTCCTGGGTGACAGACCTCCATTTTCAGCGTTATGAAAGTGGCAGCAATCAGCCCATTCGCATACTCAGCAAGGGATAGAAAAAGTTCATGGCTCTGAAACTTCTCAAAGGAGCCTCGGGGGAAAAATAACACACTAACACACGGACACACAGAGAGAGAAATCCAGAGACTCAGAAGAGAGTAGAATGATACTTTTATTGGGATTTGCCTGGACTTCAGTCCTTGCTTCCTATTGTAGACACAATCTTCAGTGGGCAAACTTCCACCGAAGATTATGGCTAAAGTACAATGCAGGTAGTCCTCGACTTACGGCCACAATTGAGCCCAACATTTCTGTCGTTAAGTGACACATTTGCTAAGTGAATTTTGCCCCCTTTTACGACCTTGTTGTTCAGTGAATCACTGCAGCTCTTAAGTTAGTAACCTGGTTTGCTTCCCCACTGTCTTTGCTTGCCAGAAGGTTGCAACCGTCATAAAGACGAGCCAATTGCGTCAGAATTCTGACCGCACACAACCATGGGGATGCTGCGACGATCGTAAGTGTGAACCATGCTCGTAAGTCACTTTTCTCAGTGCCGATGTAACTTCAAACGGTCACTAAATGAATTGTCATAAGACGAGGACTACCTGTAATGAAGGACCGTATCTTCCCCAGCTTAGATAGTGTATTATTTTATTCAGTTCAATTGATAATTTTAAACCAACTTACATTTCAACCCATGGGCTTGGCATCGCATAAGCATCAGTTGGCCAATATGAAAACCCAAATGCCCAATCTCTATAGAAATTGGGTCAGATCTAAATCTTCAAGGAGATTTTTCTCGTTAATGCAGGAGAATGCAGAAAAGACACAGGTAGGATAAGCGCCAGGTAGTCAACAATACCTCAGTCAAGAAAGTACTTACTCACTAAAGAAGAGCCTAAATAAGGAACCAGGAACACAGCTACCAATACTGACGGCAAGCCACTTGTATATAAACAGAGAGTAAGCCCTACTCCATTCTTGCACTGACGATATTACCTTGTTGGGTAATGAAATGTCTGCAAGAAAAGATTCAAGCTCAGAGACCATGAAGGACCCCACAGTTCAACCCTGAGCTATAAATATTCTCCACCATAGGATTAAAATGTTCAGAGCATACATTAAAATCGTATTCCACATTTGATTTATCTCACTCACATGCCTTTCCCTTTGTGGTGTCACTATCACCACATGGGGTAGGTTAGGCCAGAAATTACGACTTAGCCCTACGTTGCTTGATGAGGCTGGTAAGTAACTGGGGGTTTGAAATTAGGTGAGCTAGGGAGAAGCCTGACATTGTAACTTAGACACCACATGGATTCTGAAATTGAAGAGAAGAGAAAGTAATTATATGGCCAGCTTCTGATTACAATTAGCATGCCTGCTCCAGTCCCTGGGTTCCCCAGCAAAGAAACTGTGATTTGTGTTTTAGTGTATCTCTCTACGAAGGATAAGGCTGGCCATTAAAAGTGCAAATCAGAGCTGAGAACGTAGGAAGATCTCTGCTGGGCCAATCAAGCATCAGTTAAGCCCAGAAGCTCCTCTCCAAAGTTACCAGAGACACAGGCCTGCAAGCAAGACCTGAACTTTGTGCCACTGTGACTCCTGACAAGAAAAATTCAACGCTATGTTCCCAGAACAGTAGTCCTCGACTTACGACCATAAATGGAGCCCAAAATTTCTGTTGCTAAGCGAGACGGTTGCTAAGTGAATTTTTCTCCCTGTTACCATCTTTCCTTGCCACAGTTGGGAAGTCAGTCACAGCAATTGTTAAGTTAGTAACACGCTTCTAAAGTGAATCTGGCTTCCCCATTGACTTTGCTTGTCAGAAGGTCGCAAAAGGGGATCCCGGGACACTGCGACCGTCATAAATACGAGTCCGTTGCCAAGCGTCTGAATTCTGATCACCCGACCATGGGGATGTTGCAAGGGTGGTTGTAAGTTTGAAAAATGGCCGTAAGTCACTTTTTTCCAGTGCCGTTGTAACTTTGAAGGCCACTGAATGACTTGTTGTAAGTCGAGGACTACCTGCAGCTGAAGATTTCATCTTCCTCCCAAGACTACTGGCCACTGATAGACTTGACATAGTCACTGAGAGCTAACGGCTGTCATCACATATTATGGCAGCAATTTCCATAAGCAAACTTGCTTGACCAAATCTGTGACAGTTTTTTGGAGTCATCTGGCTTGAGGGGTGGCGACAATGCATAAACAAACAACCACTTCACAAGGCTTCATCAACCAGAGTTAGAATCAGCATCAGGAAAAATGTATCTAAGAAAGAACTTTGAATAATGTTTCCAGCTGCAGTTCATCTCCCCAAGGATGGGTACACCTTCCACCCAGCCAATAAAGCATTTTTTCCCCCATTTGATCCCAGATCCTTCAAGGATCACCCAACGATAATTATTTATTTATTCCATTTCTACAGCTGCCCGTCTGAATTAATGACGCTGGGTGGCTTACCGTTCAAAACATACACACTACAATAGGCATCAAAAGCATGGATTAAAGAATTAAATTGACTTCCTATTAGTCCTGTTGCACCCAAAAGAACCTTAATAAGGTTTTGTTCCTCATTATCTGAGGTGGATTTTTTTTTAAAGGCTGGGATGCAGAAGATAAAATATCCTAAATAGAATTTGCTAAGCATAGTGTCAGCAAACTCAGATGGCCCTTTCTGTTTTTTCCCAGATGACTTCAGAGCCACGAAGCTGATTCATACAGTTCAGCCCTGTGAGCGAAGAAAGGGAGCTGGGATGCCCTTTTATTTGATTTCCAAAAACGTGCTTTACGGCGCAGGTGACTGTGAACAGAACTCTTTATGTTTTCGGCACCTTAAAGCAGGTGTGCCCTTTCCTGGGACCGATTGAAAAAGTCTCCAAAAGCACTTTTTGGAGATGCAATCAGTTGCCGTGCCCTACTTGGACCACTTCATCCAGAGTGTATGAGGTCATGAGCTTGGTGTAGATCAGGGGTGTCCAACTTTGGCATCTTTAAGACCTGTGGACTTCAACTCCCAGAATTCCCCCAGCCAGCCTGCTGGCCACCGATAAGACTTGACATAGTCACCTAGAGCTAATGGCTATCGTCACGTCTTACAGCAGCAATTTCCATGAACAAACTTGTTTGACCAAATCTGTGACAGTTCCCCAGCATGTTGGCTGGGGGGATTCTGGGAGTTGAAGTCCACAGGTCTTAAAGTTGCCAAAGTTGGACACCCCTGGTATAGATATTATTAAAGAGACAAACTCAACTGTGTTTCCTTCCCTGCTGTAAGCTGGTTGAAAATCATTCCCAAAGAAGTTACAACAAGCTTTGTGGCTGTAAGCTTTGAGTTTCTGGCTCAAACTGGGGTGGAGAAGCAACTGCTATTAATCAGGATAGATCTGAATCAGAAAAGGTACTTATTTTGCTTTTTAGATGTCCCCCAGCACCCTGGCAGCTGCTATTAAACTGTATAAACTAAACATGTTATCTGTTGCGTAAACCATTTCTGTTTTGACCCAAAGCCTCTGTGTTCAAACAACAACTCCTGCTTATCAGTGTATAGACAGTATTCCAGGTTATTGCCAACAATGCTGACTCTTGTGGTTCTCATCTCCGGCTACTCAATAGTTCTTGCCAGAGAATGCGGTGGCACTAAAGCAAACTTGCATATTGTTTAATAATCCTGATTGTTTAATTGAAGGTGAGTCAACAAGCCCATGTCTTTTCTAAGTTTCCTAGACGTCCAATTAATCTTGGACGGGCAAACTAAATATTGGGGTCTAAGAGCTCTAAAGCTGCAATTTGTAAAGTTGTAATCTTGCCTCATTATTATCACAATTGCTGCTGCTACTGCAGCTACCACTGCAATTATTCCTGATATTATTGATGATATCAGCACTATCAAAGCACTGTTTCTACGGGCGTTTCTCTAATTAACACAGTCGTTAATTCCCTGTGTTATTCTTTCTATGGACTGATCAGTGGGGGATTTTGGGCTAGAAAGGGACAAGAGAAAAATGAACGTGTTTTCTCTTTGATTTCCTCCTTGCATATCCATGGTAGATCAGATAGGAAAACTATTCCATCTTCCAACCCCACACTGGTTCCTAGCTACTTCATGATTGCTTTCATGCAACATACTAAATCCAGATTAATTTAACTAAACCTGGGACTCGCAGGAGAAATGATATTAATTAAACATGATGGACTGGGTATGTCTAGTCTAATGAAGAGAAAGTCTAGGGGGTGACATGACAGCAGTCTTCCAATATTTTGAGGAGCTGTCACAAAAAAGAGGGGGGGGGGTGTCAACCTATTCGCCAAAGAATCTGAAGGCAAAATAAGAAGAAATGGATGGAAACTAATTAAGGAGAGAGCCAACTTAGAACTAAGTTGAAATTTGCAAACAATGAGAATCATTTATCAATAGAAGTTGCCTCAGGAAGTTGTGGAAGGGCTTGCTGGTATGTTGGCTGCTACCAAACACATGTACCCATAATGACTTCTTTTTGGCCAATGTCAAAGCCAAGAAACTGGCTCCATTCTGGCAGTTTAAAGTTTGATCTAGACACAGAAGAAGAACTTGCATAAAAGACAACATGGACCCAGAAACGCGGACAGAAAGACCTCAGTTGTTATCCCTGGATCTGTCTCCAGGTCAGTAAGACCAAGACTGTATTATACTACCAGCTAGAGCAGACATGTCAAACACAAGGCCCGGGGGCCAGATCCGGCCCGCGAAGTGGTTTCATGTGGCCCGCGAAGCCATCCTGGAAACAGTGAGGGAACGGCCCCCACTGCCTTGGCCCTGGCCCAGAGACCCTCCTCCTGCCAGAGACCCTCAGATCTGTCCCACTCCTGCCCAGGCCCCCATAGGCACCCTTGATGCAAACGATGTAGAGCTGGCCATGCCCACCCAGTAGGCCATACGCACTCTAGCCACGCCCACCCAGTAGGCCATATGCACTCTAGCCACGCCCACCCTGGCCATACCCACCCGGCCCCCTGAGGGCAACCGCAATGTTGATGCGGCCCTCAATGAAATTGAGTTTGACACCCTGAGCTAGAGCTACTGAAAAGTTTTTGAGTTTATTTTTCCCACACTTCAAAAGTCGAAGCTGAATTTGGACTGAAGAGCACAACATCATAACTGGAGCTCAAGAAGGGCCTCGGAGACTCACCTTATCTGTCCTGCAGTTGTTTAAACCCAAATTGTTTGCAACCGCAACCTTTCCATCAAGCACCTGTTGTTCTCGCCGGAGCTGTTCTTTCATCTGCCGGGCCTCCTGAATTGCCTTGGTAACAGCATCGTGATCATTTAAGTAACCCGATGATGTGATGGAGGAGAGGATATCTGGGAAGAAGGGAGAAGGCAAAAGAGGGCATAAACAGAAATGCGATTATTGTCAAAACCTTCAAATGTTTTCTCTAGCACAGGGGTCTTCAAACTTGGCCCTTTTATGACTTGTGGACTTCAACTCCCAGAATTCCTGACCCAGCATGCCTGCCTGAGGAATTCTGGGAGTTGAAGTCCACAAGTCATAAAAGGGCCAAGTTTCAATACCCCTGCTCTAGTAGCCTATGGGTGCCTTGAAAAGTACGAGAGGTCAATTTCCTGGCTTAATTTATTTCAACACAAAGAGACAGAAAACCAAAGAGGGAAGTGAATGACCGATTGGTACAACAAGGATGGAATTATCAACTCCAGTTTTTCTCAACCTTGACAACTTTGAGAGGTGTGGATTTCAACTCCCAGAATTTTGGCCATGCTGGCTGGGGAATTCTGGGAATTGAAGTCCACAACATCTCAAAGTTGTCAAGGTTGAGAAACAATGATCTACTCCCATACTTGGGAGGAAGCCCCATTGAACTCGCCAGCAGAAAACTGGGTTGCTGGTACTCTCTGGAAACTCTTTCAAGTTTGAGAAATGGATAAAGAGAGAAACAATTGACAAAGAGATCTAGAAAATGGCTCATTTCTTCTCTCTCTCCCTTGCCCTCAAATATGCAGGCAATCTTCGACTTACGACTCCAATCGAGTCCCAGATTTCTGCTGCTAAGCGAGACTGTTGTTGTGAATTTTGCCCCATTTTCTGACTTTTCTGGCAAGTGAATCAGTGCAGTTGTTTAGTTAGTAACATGGTTATTAAGTAAATCTGGCTCCCCCACTGGTTTTGCTTATTAGAACAGGGCTTTTCAACCAGTGGTACGGGTACCACCAGTGGTATATTGGCACCTGGGAGTTGGTACGCGACCATCCTAGAAAAGTGGTAGCAGGGGAGGGGAATGAGCTGAACTGGTGGCAACACTGCACAAGCCTGAGCGAGAGATGGCTGGAGCTGCAGGGCTGTCAGGGATCCGCGGAAGCGCTAGGATCAGTGCTTCGGGGCTGTCACGGCTCAGCGGAAGCGCCAGGATCAGCGCTGATCCCAGCACGTCTGCTGAGCCCAGAAGAAGCGCCGATCAGCTGGAATGTGGCAGCATCTCCAGGGTCTTGTGATTTGCATTCAGATGCTTGGCAACTGATTCATATTTATGATGGTCACGGTGTCCCAGGGTCATGTGAAGTGACCAAAAACTTGCTGGAACCACCCAGCAGGGGGGGGGGAATAAAAACCAACCCCCCCTACCCCTGCTGCCAATCCTCAACTGAAATGCTCACAACAATGAAAACCTCAGACAGGAGGAAGAGCGCTGCTGGGTGGACAGGCAGGTGTCTTGCTCGGCTGTGGCTTGGGGGGCACTCTTTTCATTGCCATTGTAGCTTCAAACAGTCACTAAGCGAACTGTTGTAAGTTGAGGACTCCCTGTACTTCATCACTTTTTTCCGTGTTTTTTTTTTGGTCGTCAAGTTTTTGACACCTTGCTAGCCGACTGGTGGTATTCGGATGTTGCCATATCCTAAAAGTGGTACAATGGGTGAAAAGGTCGAAAAGCCCTGCATTAGAAGGTCTCAAAAGGTAACCTGACCCCGGGACACTGTGACCATCATAAATATGAGTCAGTTTGCCAAGCATCTGAATGTTGAACCCATGAACATGGGAATGCTGCAGTGGTCGTAAGTGTGAAAAATGGACATAATCTCACTTTTTCCTGAGCCATTGTAACTTGGTCACTAAATGAACGGCTGTAACTTGAGAACTACCTGTACTTTTATGCAATACAATAACAACAACAACAACAACCAATTATTCCTGAAGGTTATGGGTGTGCAAAATGTTCTGTCGCACAATATTTTGATCCTGAGATGGACACTTCTGCATTTTTGGAAGAGGTTCACGTTAGGCTTCTTTCGAGGATGGAACGCTTTCAGAATGTTTGAGTTAGCTTGAATCAGAATACTCTGTGGCAGAACATTTTCACACCTGTCCTGAAATCCATGCGACATATTGAATTTCTCTAATTTTGGCAATAAGCCATTAAAAGAGCTGTGGTGGTGCAGTCGTTGGAATGCAGTATTGCAGGCTAATTCTGCCAACTGCCAGGAGTTCGATCCTGACCATCTCAGGGTTGACTCATCCATCCCTCCTTCCGAAGTCGGTAAAATGAGGATCCAGATTGTTGGGAGCAAATAGGTTGACATTTATAAACCACTTAGAGAGGGTCTCTGGGAAGCGGTATATCAGTCTAAGTGCTATTGCTATTATTCCTACTCTACGTGCAGCTAGATAAGTTGTTCAGCGGCTTAACTATGGAAGGGTCCCAGTGACTTAAAGATTAACATATTTTATTTCAGAGTAGACTTTCATGAACAAGAGTCTCACTTCAGCAGGCGTACTTAATGTTAATTCAGTTGGTATTTTGTATCAGTGTAGAGCAAAGGAATGCAAAGAAAATGAAGATCGTTAAAAACAGTGAAGGCAAATAAAGATGAAATGCCAAAAATAAAAAAAATAAATAAAAATCCCCTAATCCCAAAATCATGATTTTATGGAAGAAAATAACTGAACTGGGATTTAAATGAAGAAGTGCATGTAGGAATGAGTGTAAAGTAGATTCCCTTCTCAATTTTGATGCTGGTTTAGACTTTCAGATACATATCCCAGTCACAAGACATTTACATGCCAAAATGTACAATTTGCTGGCTCCCAAAAAGTGCATTTAAAAAACCGTAAAAGGAAATCATTTTATATATGTGTAATAGATAAAATGCAAGCAAAAACGCAGCTACTACGAGAAATATGCCCAAAAGCAATTAATGCTTTTGTGCAGGTTTGTTTGTTTGTTTTAAAAACAGGAAAACATAAGAACACTGACAAATATATAGAAGAAAAGTGAGAATCGGGGTAAAGCTAGACTTATCTTTAGCTGTATTTGTATGTATAATGGCTGGATTCCGAAAAAGGGCTCAGCTGGAGTATAATTTGTTTACGATTTAGGAAATTGTGCCAATTCACTTGTGATTGATTCAACAAGCCACACTGAAACTATCATTTAGCAAGCATTCCTTGTCTAGTTTCCCCTAATGCCATAGGACTTTGTTTGCCAAACCCCAATAACTTCTGCATTTTAGAAAACAAGCCTTGTTCATCACTTCATATCACAGAAGGATTTGATTGGCTGCTTTTCCAAACTTTATGCTGGATCAAATGACCTGAATCCCATCTATCTATCTATCTATCTATCTATCTATCTATCTATCTATCTATCTATCTATCTATCTATCTATCTATCTATCTATCCCCCATTTTATAATTTGGAGCATTGTCAAGGCACGTCTGCATGCCGCCAAGTAAACAAGTTTGTCGTAGCTTTTTATAAGCAGGAAATGCAACACCCAAAATCTGGGCCTGTAGAGAAAAAAAATGTAAGCTTTTTTCGTTTGAAGTCTGTTAACCTGGAGGCTTAAGAAGCAACTGAAGAATAAGGTTCCGTGAAAGGCATGCGTGGAGCAGATCAGAAAATCAAGGTTTCCAATCAAACTTTATTACAGTCACAGACCAGCCAAACAGACAAGGTTGTGGGGGAGTAACTTGTCTTCTTTATCATCCCCTCCTGCTGCAAAGGACCCGGTCCTCTTCTTCAGGCTAGAGCAGGGGTCTCCAAACCTGGCCCTTTTATGACTTGTGGACTTCAACTTCCAGAATTCCTCAGCCAGGCACGCTGGCTGAGGAATTCTGGGAGTTGAAGTCCACAAGTCAAGGGGTCTTTAAACCTGGCC
>NC_139515.1:81726660-81771660 GCF_947247035.1 Vipera ursinii | reverse complement strand
GAGGATGAAAATGGCCAGGATTCCAAAGGCTGGAAAAAAAGAGGCTAGCCAAGAAGTCAGTAAGAGAAAAATTACAAAGCTGCTTAGAGTCCTGGTCCGCTCTCTTAAATGTCGACATCTGATAGGACCTGGAATGCAAGCCTTTTCTCTATCCGTCCTCATCTTACGGAACAGATTCCCTCTTGCAGTGTGGCGGGTCCCTATCCTCCTTGCGTTCTGGAAGGTTGTTCAAGATTTCCTAAGGTAAAGGTAAAGGTTCCCCCGCACATGCGTGCTAGTCGTTTCCAACTCTAGGGGCCGGTGCTCATCTCCGTTTCAAAGCCGAAGAGCCAGCGCCAAAGGCGTACGGAACGCTGTTACCTTCCCACCGTAGTGGTCCCTATTTTTCTACTTGCATTTTTTACATGCTTTCGAACTGCTAGGTTGGCAGAAGCTGGGACGAGTAACAGGCGCTCACTCTGTTACGCGGCACTCGGGATTCGACCTGCCAAACTGCCAACCTTCTGATCGACGAGCTCAGCGTCCTAACCCACTGAGCCACCACGTCCCTACTAGCACGCAATGGAGATGATGTATGTTTCTGAGAGAACTGTGTTATACTATCTGGTGAGTTGTAGGTGTGGTTTTAATCATGTCCAATGTTCCTTTAAGCCTTGAGACCTTGCTCTGCCATCTGAAACAAGCCAGGTGATTAGAAGCAGTGAGATAAGGCTTTCCAAACCTAATATCTTTTTTTTGTGGTGCGCATTTACCGTGCTTCTATGTTTCCTTCACTTGCTGTCTATGAAAAAGAAGAAGAGGAATAGATAAAGGAGACCATTTGTAGCTGAGGGTTGAAATGAGGTCTCCTTGCCGCTCTCTGAGCTCGGTTGCTTTCTTGCAGATGTTTCATTATTAATTTGTACTAGTTTGGGTAATGAAACGTCTGCAAGAAACCAACCAAGCTGAGAGAGCGCCAAGGGCTCTTCATTTAGGATATAATACAGAATAGTCAAGAAATTAAAAGACGCGTGCTCCTCGGGAGGAAAGCCATGGCAAATCTAGACAGCACACTAAAAAGCAGAGACGTCACCCTGTCAACAAAAGTGCGTATAGTCAAAGCTATAGTCTTCCCAGTTGCAATGTATGGCAGTGAAAGTTGGACCATAAGAAAGGCTGAGCGCCAAAGAATTGAGGCCTTTGAACTGTGGTGCTGGAGAAGACTCCTGCCAGTCCCTTGGACTGCAAGGCGATCAAACCGGTCAGTCCTAGAGGAGATCAACCCTGACTGCTCTTTAGAAGGCCAGATCCTGAAGTTGAAACTCAAATGCTTTGGCCACCTAATGAGAAGGAAGGACTCACTGGAGAAGAGCCTCATGCTGGGAAAGGTTGAGGGCAATAGAAGAAGGGAACGACAGAGAATGAGGTGGCTGGATGGAGTCACTGAAGCAGTAGGCGTGAGCTTAAATGGACTCCAGAAGATGGTAGAGGACAGGAAGGCCTGGAGGAACGTTGTCCATGGGGTCGTGATGGGTCGGACACGACTTCGCAGCTAACAACAACAACACAGAATAGTCAATACAAAATAACAAGAGTTGGAAGGGACCTTGGAGGTCTTCTAGTCCAAGCCTCTGTTCAGGCAGGAGACCTTGTACCTTTTGACTTAATAACAGTTTGTTTAATAATCGCTCAAAGTTACAACAGCAGCCGCAAAAACAGAAACCGTTTTTCACACTTAAAACTGTTGCAGCATCCCCACGCTCATGTGATCAAAATTCAGACACTGGCCAGCTGACTCATATCTATGACGGTTGCAGCATCCCGGGGTTCATGTGATCACCTTTTGATCTGACAAGCAAAGTCCACGGGGAAGCCAGGTTCGCTTAACCTCCGTGTTTACTAACTTAACAACTGCAGGGATTCACTTAACAGACTTGGCAAGAAAAGTCATAAAATGGGGGCAAAACTCAATAAATGTCTCACCTAGCAATAGAACTTTTGAGCTCAGTTGTGGTTTTAAGTTGAGGATCACCTGTATCAGTATACATCTTAATACACTGTGGTTTCCCCCCCCCCAATACGTTGATTTTTGTATAATAGATCTGAAAAATTAGACCTTCCATTATCTAGATGGCTATTGAGAAAAGAGAAAGCAACATGTTCTATTGATGTTAATTTACAATTTAAGAGGTTAATATTACAAGCATACATTGATTTGGCTTTTTCATTCACAGTTAACTATAACATTGACCAAGAACCATTACAACTCCCATCCATAATTGTATTTTTGAATATGTGCTGTATTCTAGAGGGGCTGTGAATGGCAAGGGGGAGATTGGAAGGTCTGTAAGGAAACAACCTTATCTCTTTGCAAACCCTTGGAAAAAAACGGCTCAAATGTCTGCGATCCAATCCCAGCATATGGGAGAGAGGGCATGGCAGCTTAAGAGGCCCATAGGCTACGAATGGCTGACTTCAAGCATAATAAGATCTTCTTACCAATTGTGTTGACTCTGGCTGACGGACTAGCTAACGTTGCTGGCACCGAAGATTTCAACGAGCTGCACCCGCTGTTTATTCTCAGTGACGGCATGTGAGGAGAAGTGGGTGATGCGGGAGACTTGCTGTCGTTTGCCTTGGGCTTTGCTGAGAGATTCAACGGCTGGGCCACGTCGTCCTGAAATGGAAAGAAGAAGACCAAGCCATGAGGTGCACCGTACGGTTGCTGATTCGGCCACCACTAATTGGGGCTCCTTATCGACTTGGATGCCAGACGTAATTTCACTCTCTCTGTATTCATGAGCTGCTTTCATCCCTCTAAAAGAGGCACGGTATGGTTGGGTTCCTTTGCAATCGAAACCTCTGTAAAAATCACCCACAGTTGGGAGTAGGGGAGGAACTTTAGTTTGAAAGCAGCTGGTAAGGAGAAGGCCCTTGTCTTTAACACGACAATCCTCTACGTGTCTTCTCTCTTTAGACTCTGAGAACTTCTGCATCTTGCATCTTTTTTCCCTACTGTCCTCACCTAACCAGTGAATCTGTCCCTCTGTGTGCTTATAAAGGTAAGGTCAAAGTGTCCCTATGGATTTTACTCAGTGGTGGGATAGGTTAGTAGAGAGACTTTAAGTCTCTATGCCTGTGGACTGGGGAAACACAAGGTGAAACAGCTATGCCCACAGTGGTGTAAACCCAGGGGTGGGATTCAGCTGGTTTGCACCACGTCGGCAGAACCGGTAGTTAATTTTTTGCTGCCCAGGCCCAGAATGGACTTCCGGAAGCGGCATTCACACAGAGAACCGGTTGTTCACGTATTTGAATCCCACCACTGATTTTACTCCATTAGTCATTGCCGACTATAGGAGATGGCGCTCATCTCTATTTGATGCAGCGCTGTCCTATAGGGCAAAGGTCCCCAACTCCCGGGCCGTGGACCTTTACTGGGCCGCGGCATGCCAGCAAAGCCCCATCCACGAGATGCAGCCAGCACACAAAACCACGCACTCTCCGATCCATGGAAAAACCTCTCTCCACAGAACTGGTCCCTGCTGCCCCAAAGGTTGGGCACCTCTGCTATAGGGACGGGGATACATTCCCCCAGTCATGTGGTCACTGTGACATCATGGAGCACTGTTACCTTCCCACCGAAGTGGTACCTATTTATCTACTTGCGTTTGCATGATTTCAATCTGCTGGGCAGCTGCTGAGGCAAGGATGGGAACTCACCCCATTGAATAGAGCTCAGGTTTCGAACCTGGGCCACTGGCTTTCCAGTGTCATAGCCACCACCACCCCCCGTCTGCTCTTATGCCCACACATAAATATAGTCCTCAAGTTACAACAATAATTGAGCCCCACATTTACGGTCGTAAGCTGTGATAGTTATAAACGGGTCACGATGTGAGTAGACCCAATTTTACAACCTATTTTGCCATGGTTAATCCACGAACCTCTGTGGTTTATTCATTTATTTAGCATATGGCAAATGCTGCAGTTGAAACGAACACTGTGGTTGTTATATGAACGTGTGGTTGTTAAGCAAACCCATTCTTTGCTCTGGGTCAGGGTTTTTTGGTTTTTTTTTGCCAGAATCTAGAAGAAAATGCTGGTTTCCGGCAAAAATGTTGTAAATCGTGGCCCTGTGATCACAGGGTGGTTCCTGGAAATGGTTATGTCTGTTCTGAGTGGCAAAATGCAGCCACGTGACTGTGAGAGGCAGACACTTTAGAACGTTGAAAGTATCTTTTTTGGGGGGGGTGTCCATCAGAGCCTTGGTGGAGCTGTGGGCTAATGCCTCCTTAAATAACACCAGCTGCCTGCAATTAGTGCAGGTTCGAGTCCCACCAGGCTAAAGGTTGACTCAGCCTTCCATCCTTCCGAGGTAGGTAAAATGAGGACCCAGATTGTTGGGGGCAATTAAGCTGACTTTGTAATAATGCCGCTTGGGGGTGGTGGTGGCTAATAAGCAGGCATATACATAGAATGAAGACTATTGCTAAGCACATTGATTTGTGCTTAGAGTGTAAGCCGCCCTGAGTCTTCGGAGAAGGGCATGGATATAAATGGGATTAAAATTAAAAAAAAATAACTCCAAACAGCTGCTAAGTAACTGGTTATAAATCAAGGACTATCTGTACAGACCTTTCTTTTAAGTGAAAGGTCGTTATTTGTCACCTCCAAGACACAGCGGTATCACCTGCTGCCCAGGTGAATTCAAACCCTGCTACTTCTTTTGGCTCCTCTTTAACTGAACTCAATCCCAGCTTCAAGCAATCCCAGCCAAAGATTTGGCCCACCACTGTTTAAAGGTGCCAAGCCACTGCCGTTCAGGTACAGGGAGGAATTTATGATTTAGACCACTGCAAAAACGGAGCTGGACCACGGTACCCGTAAAACAGCTGCGTTTGCGAGAGGAAAAAAGAGAAGAGGAAAAATAAAATCAAAATAAAACATACAAATAATAATTTAAAAAAAAACGACAAATAAGTGAATTTAAAAGAAAAGTTAAAAACAAACTCAACTCAAAAGACAGACTTGACGGACCACTAGGTCCTTTTTTTTTTCCTGCCCTCCGTTTTCTATGTTTGTACGAAAAGGGGAAGATGGGAAGAGGAAGGGTTGAGGTACCACTTTGGTAGCGACATCAACGGTTGCTCTTAACCCCTCTTTGCTATTGCGGGAGAGAGATCACAATTAACCACGAGAGTCTTTCGATTGTGGCGGTTTGGAAGACTAACCAATCAACGCATGCATAAAGAAGTGTCTACACTATGCTTTTACAAGGTCCCAGCTTTTCTTTATTTATTTGTTGTGATATAACCTCAGAGCCAGCAGGCCTGTGTACTTGTCAAAATAACGGAGCGTAATATAAGCCAGCACCAGTCTTGATTATTAGGGTGAGAAGATTCTGAATGCACGTTAAAGTTGGCCTTGCCTATAGTAGCTGAATTTCTGTGTTCTACAGTTTGCTCTGTTGCATCTATCAAGAGCTAATGATCTCATCTGTGAAGAAGACACATCACAAATTATAGGGAGGGGGGGGATACAATTACTGCAAATACATTAGTGTTGCATTGTTAGGATGGGTTTATATTAATTAAGTAGATGCCATTTCCATTTTTCCCTACGAAAGAAAGCCATCGTTATGAGAGACTACCATGCTAGTCTTTTATGCTTCATCTGAGTTTGGTTTTAAGAGCATTCCCTGGATATGAGTGCTGAAAACTCATACTCAACTGCATGGCCAAATTTTTAATTTCCCACCTGCAGGGCTGAAGGTACCATCCATTCGGTGATGCAGTAGAGCAGGGGTCTTCAAACCTGGCCCTTTTATGACTTGTGGACTTCAAGTCCCAGAATTCTTCAGCCAGGCACGCGTGCTTGGCTGAAGAATTCTGGGAGTTGAAGTCCACAAGTCATAAAAGGGCCAGGTTTGAAGACCCCTGCAGTAGAGGAATAACACTTAAACAGAGGTGGAGCACAAGCTTGATCAGCCAAGGACATTTTGTAGGTTGAGATTCACTGATCACCACAATGTGAGAATGCCCTGTCCAATGTCATATGCCTGATCTATTCCCAGATGTTATTCTATTTGAAAAATAAGATATAATAAAATATAAAAGTCATTCTAGCTTCTGCAGTAAGGGAAGAACATTAACCTCCAGAGGGGGAAGCAAATAACAAAAATGATTGTAGTAATATTATGGTTTATGCATAGGGTTTGCGGTTTACATTGTAAGATCTCAACATTCATTTTGTTACTCTGGTTAAACTGTTAGATCCTATGGGCACCTTGGTGGTCAAACCATGAGCAGGTCCCTTACTCTCAGATTGTCCAAATGCTTCAGAGACACTCAAGTTTTGTTTTAATGTTTCTTTCAAAATTTAATTTTTCTCTTTGTTGCTCCTTGTACTGTTCCATTACCAACACTCCCATCCATCCATCCATCCATCCATCCATCCATCCATCCATCCATCCATCCTTGAAAGTGGAGTATTTTAAGTGAGCTGACTGCATCAATGGCTATTTTATTGTCCTAAACCTCTAAAACAGGGGTCTTCAAACATGGCTCTTTTATGACTTGTGGACTTCAACTCCCAGAATTCCTCAGCCAGGCATGCTGGCTGAGGAATTCTGGGAGTTGAAGTCCACAAGTCATAACAGGGCCAAGTTTGAAGACCCATGCTCTAAAAGGTTGGGTTATAAGAAATATAATAAAAAAAAATCTGAGCAAAGACAAGGTATAGTACTGTCTCAACAACCATAAGAAAAGACTGACTCAGACAATCATCGCTAGCACTGATGATGTTACCTAGTTGGGTAATGAAACGTCTGCAAGAAAACAACCAAGCCCAGAGAGCACCATGCCCCCCCCAACCCGGTTTCAACTCTGAGCTATAAATATTCTCCTTTATTGGTATCACACAGAACCATTTACTCACAATGGCATAAGTAGTATATTATGGGGAATGGGAAGTCTTTTTTTAATTTCCAAATGTCTTTGCATCAAAAAAAAAAAAATCCAAGGAGCGTTGTCAATATGAAATAAGCAACAATCTCAATCATTCACAACTGGAGAAAAAAACATAAGAAAGATTGAGCTTTTGAACCGTTGATATCTTTGGCCTTTCCTTAAAATACACAAGGGGCTGTTCATGAACCATTCATCCGCAGAAAAGTTCCTAAAATAATACCTGAGATAAAGAAAGGCCACTTGATAGATGAAAGAAATAATTATCATTTATTTTAACAATAAGAATTGGATTAACTTGAGGTTGGTAAAAGCGAACATTAAGGGGAAAAGAGGAAATCATGTAAAGTTACCATGTGGATTATAGATTATACAATTTAATTGTTAGTGAATGTTTGTTAAATGTAAAGCCAGACAACGCACTGTTTACCGAATATCAAGGTGGTCATGTTAAAAAATTAATAAAACTTACTTTAAAAAAAAAGATAGATGAAAGAAATAGAATGAAATAAAAGACAAGTCAATATCCCTAAACCTAATTCTGTAAACTGAGTTCCTCTTCCCCCCCCACCCCCTTAATGTTTGAAGCCAATTTCTCCAAAAGGTACATATTCTACTTTCCATACTTCATTTTTTCCATAACTTCAAGTAATCCTCGACTTCCAACAGTTCATTTAGTGACTGTTCAAAGTTACAACGGCACTGGAAAAAAGTGACTTATGACCGTTTTTCACACTTATGACCGTTGCAGCATCACCAGGGTCACATGATCAAAATTCAGGCACTTGGCAGCTGATTCATATTTATGACGGTCGCAGTGTCCCGGATGTGTGCGTCTGTCACACGATCTCCTTTTCTGCAACCTTCTGGCAAGCAAAGTCAATGGGGGAAGCCAGATTCACTTAACAACCGCATGACTAACTTAACAACTGCAGTCATTCACTTAAGAACTGTGGCAAGAAAGGCTGTAAAATGGGGGGAAAAGTCACTTAACAACTGTCTTGCTTAGCAACATAAATTTTCGGCTCGATTGTGGTCGAAAGTCAAGGGCTACGTGCACTTCTGACGCAACAGGCCTCAACAACATACAGAGGTGCTTCCAGGCAAAAGATTAAACATTTTGGCCTGACCAATCTAGGTGTCCCTAAACTAGAGACTCTGATGGGGGGTTCCTTCTACTAAGACAGGGGTCTTCAAACATGGCCCTTTTATGACTTGTGGACTTCAACTCCCAGAATTCCTCAGCTAGGCACGCTGGCTGAGGAATTCTGGGAGTTGAAGTCCACAAGTCATAAAAGGGCCACGTTTGAAGACCCTGTACTAAGAGGTAGAATAGAAGGAACAAGCTGGTAGGGATGTTGACACTCTTCTCTGGTGGAATCGATCAGAAGGGGTATGTCACATTAAAGACATGTATTGTTTCCCGGATAATAATAATAATAATAATAATAATAATAATAATAATAATAATAATAATAATAATAATAAAGTTGGAAGGGACCTTGGAGGTCATCTAGTCCAACCCCCCGCTCAGGCAGGAAACCCTATACCATTTCAGACAAATGGCGGTCCAATCCCTTCTTAAAAACCTCCAGTGTTGCAACATTCACAGCTTCTGGAGGCAGGTTGTTCCACTGATTAATTGTTCTCACTGTCAGAAAGTTTCTCCTTAGTTCCAGGTTGCTTCTCTCCTTGACTAGTTTCCATCCGTTGCTTCTTGTCCTGCCTTCAGGGGCTTTGGAGAATAGCTTGACTCCCTCTTCTTTGGGGCAGCCCCTGAGATATTGGAAGACGGCGATCATGTCCCCCCTCGTCCTTCTCTTTATTACAGTAGACAGACCCAATTCCTGCAACCGTTCCTTATATGTTGTTTGGGGGGATTGAATCTGAGCTTGCAGATTGAGGTGGGCGGCATATAATTTTTTAAAATAACAGTGCAAAAATATTGCTTTACTGTTGGTTGATTTTGTACACTGCTGTCAGGCAGAAAAGACCAGATTCACAAGTGAAGGTCCAATTAAACAGACTTATAAGTAGTCCTCAACTTATGATCGCAACTCAGCCCAAAATTTCGATTGCTGAATGAGACAGTTGTTCAGTGAGTGGCTCCCCATTTTGTGACCCTTTGGGCCATGGTCGTTCAGTAAATCCCCAAAGTTGTGAAGTGAACCATGAGGTTGTTAAGCGAATCTGGCTTTCCCCATTAACTATGCCTGTCAGAACCTCCCTAATGAGGCTGTGATTGACAATGCCAGGACCCCAGGCTGGTGCAACTGTCGTAAATACATGCAGGTTCCCAAGTATCATGGGGATGCTGCAATGGACATAAGTGTGAAAACTGGTCATAAGTCATTTTCTTTCAGTACGGTTGTAACTTTGAATGGTCCATAAACAAGTGGTTGTATGTTGAGGACTACCCATATTGCTTAAAAGCCTATGCACAGGAATCTTGTCAGTTAAAGGTTACACCTGTTTGGAGTTAGACAGACTTCAAGGGAGGTTGGACTTAGTTTGCTTGTGGCTACGTAGGGATTCTAGGCTGATCCCTCTTTTAACTCCACCCCCAGGTTCCGCCATTATTCCTTCTCCTACAACCGGTTCGATTGAGACTCTACAAAATTCCTAAATCTCAGAAATAAACACTGAATTCAAATAAAGCAATTATTCTGCTTCCTGTCAATCATTCCTAGCCAGTCAGCCTTTGAGCCAATCGGTTTTATCCTACTTGTTAAATATCACACTCCCCTCAGCCTTTTGTAAATTGCCACACATAAATCTAACCTTAATACTGAATCAACCGTGCTGTAACTCTCACTGAAAAGGGAGGGTGATTTCTTTTTTTTTTAAAAAAAAAATAAAAATTAAATATGACATTAAAGAACTTTCCTGAGACACAGCTGGGGCTTCATAATAATAGCCAGCATAATAAAGGAGGAGAAACAGGAAACCTTTTTTGTCTTCTTTCAACCCGGCGAGTACTAAAGGGGCATTCCAGAAACAGAGTTCCTTGGGAGTGATTATGAGAGCGTTCTATTGCCTTCAATGAGCTCTTAATGGTCCTCTAATGGAGCTCCAGTGGTTTTGAGCACTGAACAAAATGATTCATCCTGTGCAATTACGTTTGTGTAAAACTGCATTGGCCTATGATAATGTAGGCCAGGTGGACTTAATCACCTGTTGATGCCTACACATTTCTTTTCTGAGGAACAGCCAAGGGAAACTAAGTGCAGAGAAATGTACATCATGTGAACATCCATGGAAGATATATCTCTATATATCTCTATATATCTCTATCTCTATCTATAATATTTTTATCTATCTATCTATCTATCTATCTATCTATCTATCTATCTATCTATTAAAGGTAAAGGTTCCCCCGCACATGCGTGCTAGTCATTTCCAACTCTAGGGGCCGGTGCTCATCTCCGTTTCAAAGCTGAAGAGCCAGCGCTTGTCTGAGGACGTCTCCGTGGTCATGTGGCTGGCATGACTAGACGTCAAAGGTGCATGGAACGCTGTTACCTTCCCACCGTAGTGGTCCCTATTTTTCTACTTGCATTTTTACGTGCTTTCGAACTGCTAGGTTGGCAGAAGCTGGGACGAGTAACAGGCACTCACTCTGTTATGCGGCACTCGGGATTCGACCTGCCAAACTGCCGACCTTCTGATTGACAAGCTCAGCATCCTAACCCACTGAGCCACCGTGTCCCTTTGTCTATCTATATCTATATCTATATCTATATCTATATCTATATCTATATCTATATCTATATCTATATCTATATCTATATCTATATCTATATCTATATCTATATCTATATCTATATCTATATCTCTATATCTCTATATCTCTATATATCTATATATCTATATCTATCTATCTATCTATCTATCTATCTATCTATCTATCTATCTATCTATCTATATAGAGAGATAGATAGATAGATAGATAGATAGATAGATAGATAGATAGATAGATAGATAGATAGATAGATAGATAATAATATTGGAACAGAGTGATTGCTTGTTTTTTTGTTACCCCCACCCAATGTTGCCTCAAACTAACTTACCTTTAAAACAGGAAGCCATGTCAGGGGCAACTAACCAGTAGCATTCGTTGAGTTCACAGCACAGAGGAGTTTATTATTGCAATCTATGCACAAGAATCTAGTCAACCAATGGTCAAAGCTAAATTGACACTACATAAGGTCAGTGGAATCCACGGGGTCTGGACTTGAGTCCTTTGTGGCAACAGAAGGATTCTAAACTGATGACATGTTTAACTCCGCCTTCTAGATCAGCCTGCTCTTCTCCTACGGGTCATCATAAATTACATTAGAATACAGGTAGTCCTTGACTTATTAAAACCATTTGTTTAAAGTTAGGCACTGAAAAAAGTGACTTACATTAAAAATTCCATTCAAAGAGAGCAAGGTGTGATCCTAATACAAATGCTGTGTTTAACTGGCCCTGAATGCAAGAGCATCTTAATGCAGCATTAAGAATGGTATTTTCTGGGTTCTAAATTTCTGACTGCCACATGTGCAGATTGGATGGGAAACTTTGGGAATGACCTAAGTCTGATTCCCAAAGCATAAGTGTGATAAAAAAGTGTGATTATTATTATTATTATTATTATTATTATTATTATTATTATTTAAAAAACCCTGGAATTTAAAAAAGTTGGAGAAAGTAACCTCTTTCCCCATCTTTTTTAATAATGCTTTTTAATGAAAGTTTGCAAATATAGAAATAAAAATTAATATCAAACTAGGAAGAACATAAGTAAAGTCCAGAAAAATATATAATAAAAAATAAAAAGGTACATAAAGAAATAGCTCCACCCTAACACTCCAGACAAATAAAAACAACTTCAGTAATTTATCTGGTATTTCAATAAAAGATCTCTCTTTTCTACCTCTCATCTCTTATCAATAGTCAAATTACAAGATCTCACCCTGGAGCTCTAATCAGCAAAAGTCCACAAGGAGCTACCAGGAGTAATAATAAATATATTTTAACTTTAATCAAATAAATCAGTTTTGTATTCTTTCCCTTTTAACACAGTAACTGCAATCTATAAACAAACTTTAAAGCCTTGTCATCCAGTCCTAGTTAAAAAAGTCCAGAAACAACAAACATATATGTTATAATAACCTTGATTAGATAAATCCACTTTATATTCCTTCTGTTTATTTTTAAAGAGTTTGACCTCTTATCCAAATAATGTCCCATATATTGATTTCTTATCATTTTCTCTTTGTCTCCTTTCAAAAAATTCCTCTCCTAGTTTAACATGTCTTTTTTGTAAATTCAAGATAAATAAGCTATTCAAGTCATTCTTCTGATGTATTATTTGTGTGTCCCTTTTAATTATGAAGACACCAGCCAATTTCATTTGTTAATCCAGTATGGCATCTTTTTCCATATCATTCTTGTAATCTGGCATTTTTAAATCCATTTTCAGATCCGTACAAATCAGCTTCAGTCCCTATTTTGTTCAATAAAATCTGTTCTTCTCCTGTAGCCTTTTTTAAATCCATTCTTTACAGTAGCATATAACCTTAAGAGTAATGTCTAAGTGCATTATTTGCAACTATCTTTGAATTCTTCCACAATCAAGTAATATTGCTTCCACTGTATTAAGGGATTTCTTTTATTTTAATTGTATGTAGTTATCTCTGGTTCCCTCTAGTCAACCTTCAAAAGCCACTTTTATCATGTATTTTTCCCCTAATCAACAATATCTTCCCCAGGAAGGTTAGTTTCAAAATCTTCATGTATATCTTTGTAAAATTCAAAACACCTAATAGGAAATATTCTTTCAAGTCTGCCCTCAATCCCGCCCCTTAATCCATTTATAACTTTCCAAAAAATCAACATTCTCAGTCACCTTTTTCCGTTTAGTCAAAAATATTTTTTCCTCCTTTTTTCTCTAAACACATTCAGGTGTCACGTGGGAAGAATCAAAACTACACGTTAAGATGCTTAAGCCTATACATCTAGCCAACTAAAGTTCAGTACTAAATTGACACCAGATAAGGGTCAACAGAATTCAAAAGGGGTTGAACTTGGACCATTTTTGGCAACATAACTACTCTAAACTGATGACGCACTTAACTCCACCCCCCCAACTTTAGCTGTTCTCCTACATCGAGTGGAAACTACTTGTTTGCTTTTTAAACTATGTGCACTTTATTGAGAGCCCAGTGGATTTCAGCTGATATTTTATATAACCATCTCCTGAATCTTTGCCAGTCTAAAAACGAATCATTATAGTGCCTTGCAACTGGGACACTGCAGTTCAGATATGAAGCAAAGCTAATCCTCTCCCAATTGTATTAAGAAAGGAGAATGAAAATCTACCTCTTCTTTCAGAACCTCCGTTATAAATCTGCCAAGGGCTTTTGTAAAAATAATTCCGAACATTCATGTGTGAGCCTGGGTCTGTACACACACACAAACACACAAATAGGAGGGTGTTCAATGGATTTTTATTACCTAGTTTTAAATCCATTGTATATTGCCCACGGCACTTGGATCAGCAGAAGAACGATTTATAAAGGTTAAATACAAACATAGCTCATTATAGCTGGTTGTTTCATAAAGTATACATGAAGAAACCTCCTCAGATATTAGCTTTCATGTGTGAGAGAAATGTGTTTCTATTATTCCTCTAAAGCACTGAAGCTAAGAATCAGACCAAATCTCTGATCTTTGCAGTCCTGCTAATTTTTACTCATTTTAGGGAGACTTGTTCCTTTCACACTATTATTCAGTTCACACATTCATACAAATTACTCTTCTCATACACCAGCACCCAATGTGTTGACTGCATTTCAGTGGTTGCATTTACATAACAGGCTGAACCCTAAAACTGGGCTAATTAAACTTTTTTTCTTTTTTGCTGTAGTCAAATGGTGGGCTTCCTGTTATGTCTTAATACAAAGGCTTGGTCCACAAAAGAGTCAAGATAATACAATACTGTAATGTCTTGATTTAATAGATCATTTGGGCTGGGTGGAGGGAAGTATGTCTGCTATTCCCAAATGTCTGTTAAATCCAAAAATACATCATTCATACCATTTATCCCTAAATCACATCATTCGTGAATACCTTAAATTGGCCTGAATTATGTAGACATAAAACTTCATTTAAGATCCCTAAAAGCGGTGAATGTTCCAACACTGGAAGTTTTTAAGAGACTGGACAGCCACTTGCCCAAAATGGTATAGGGTTTCCTGCCAGAGTAGGGGGTTGGACTAGATGACCTCCAAGCTCCCTTCCAACTTTATTATTATTATTATGATGATGATGATGATGATGATGATGATGATGATGATGATGATGATGATGATGATTGTTGTTGTTGTTGTTGTTGTTGTTGTTGTTGTTGTTGTTGTTGTTACCAGTGCAGCTTGCATAATAGTGGCCTTATATGTACCATCCCTAGAGGCCTCCAGAACTGGCTGTGCCGCTGTATTCCGGACCAATGGTTGCTTCCGAATAGTCTTCAAGGGTAGCCCCATGTAGAAGGCATTGCAATAATCCAAATCATTACTGTTGCATCCAAAGGCAGCTAAATAGGAGCTGATTCAACTGAAGCCGATTGTGGCTGGTGTATCAAGGCAAGCTTTTCGTGACCTCTGGGAGCGCCTCCATCTCCTCCTGCGGCTTGCTAAATGACTTTGAGGAGGAGAAAGAGTCGCCAATGCCAGAGAGATCTGAGAAGCCGCAGAAGGGTGGTGGTGGAAAAAAATGAATAAAAATAATCCCCCGATGACTTTGGGAACAAAACTCCAGGCCTCCTCCCGATTTTCTCCTCTTTCATAGAGATCTTCATTTCAGCATAAATGCACAATAACGTTGCCTTGGCTGGCACATCTGGGGCCAGTGACAATTGTGCCATTGTTGCCTGCTGAAGAATATCGGCCGTCCCTGGCTTATCTGCCGACTCACTAGCTTATCCCCCCAAATGCTGGACCAATAAATATTTCAATAATGGACATCCGGTGGCAACTGGCACAATGTAAATGCTTTTCCGGCATTGCCTCCAGAGGCATCCATTGTGTCTTGGTCCCTACGCACAGACACAAAACGCACACGGGCACACAGACAGGCATACACCCACAAGCGCAGTTCGCCCCTTTTCTTTGCTCTCTTCCTCTTATCCCACAAGGGCTCATGAAATTATCAGCCACGGTAATAAGAAATGGCGAGGCAGAGACGGTTGTGAAATATGTTGTGTAAATGAATTACGTTGCAGAGATTATCCTCCTTGATGGAATAATTGTATTAAATTAAGCAAGGATGTTCATATGACGGATGGTGGAATTAGATAATTTTCCTCCCCGACGAGAGAGAGGGGGCGGAGGGAGAAAGGGAGAGAGAGAAAGAGAGAGAGAGAAAAAGAGGGGGAGAGAGAGAGGGAGAGAGAGAAAAAGAGAGGAGAGGGAGGAAGAGAGAGGGGGGAGGGAGGGAAAGAGAGAGAGGGGGAGAGACAGAAAGAGAGAGAAGAGAGCGGGGAGAGAGGCGGGAAAGAGAGAGACAGAGAGAGAGAGGGGAGAGAGGGGGGGAGAGTGGGAGAGAAAAAAAGAGAGAAAGAGAGAGAGAAGGAGAGGGAGAGACAGAGGGGGAGAGAAAGAGAGAAAGAGGGGAGAGA
Source organism: Vipera ursinii (assembly GCF_947247035.1). Classification (NCBI taxonomy): domain Eukaryota; kingdom Metazoa; phylum Chordata; class Lepidosauria; order Squamata; family Viperidae; genus Vipera; species Vipera ursinii. Next base: position 81,756,051 of record NC_139515.1, on the reverse strand, counting down.
GAGATGGAAGAGAGAGAGAGACAGATAAAGGGGAGAGAGAAAGAGAGAGAGAGAGGGGGGGAGGAGAGAGAAGGCGCGTGAAGGAGGCAGACAGACAGGGAGAGAGAGAGAGAGAGAGAGGGGAGAGAGGGAGGAGAGAGGGAGAGAGAAAAAGAGAGAGAAGGAGAGGGAGAGACAGAGGGGGAGAGAAAGAGAGAAAGAGAGGGGAGAGAGAGGCGGAAGAGAGAGAGAGACAGATAAAGGGGAGAGAGAAAGAGAGAGAGAGAGGGGGGGAGGAGAGAGAAGGCGCGTGAAGGAGGCAGACAGACAGGGAGAGAGAGAGAGAGAGAGAGGGGAGAGAGGGAGGAGAGAGGGAGAGAGAAAAAGAGAGAGAAGGAGAGGGAGAGACAGAGGGGGAGAGAAAGAGAGAAAGAGAGGGGAGAGAGAGGCGGAAGAGAGAGAGAGACAGATAAAGGGGAGAGAGAAAGACAGAGAGAGAGAGAGAGAGAGGGGGAGGAGAGAGAAGGCGCGTGAAGGAGGCAGACAGGGAGAGAGAGAGAGAGAGAGAGAGAGAGAGAGAGAGAGAGAGACAGAGAGAGACAGAGAGAGAGAGAGTCCTATAGTACTTCAGGGTTCCCTGCTCATTTCTCCTCCTGCCTTTTTCAGATTCTGATGTAGAACAGAGCTTTCCTTTTGCTCAAGAAGGGACTGATAAAAAGTCCCAAAAAGAAGGATGGGGAAAAACACACACAAAATATCTAAGAATCAGCTAATTTTAGTAAGATATAGGGAAGAAAGGAGAGACACTACGGAGGGACGGTTAAAAGTGTTGGACTGGCATCAGGGAGGATCTGATTGAAGCTGTCTCCCCCTCCCCCCCCCGAGATATTGCTTTCGAATTGTGGTGCTGGAGAAGACTCTTGAGAGTCCCTTGGACTGCAAGGAGATCCAATCGGACGATCCTAAAGGAAATGAAGCCCGACCGTTCTTCGGAAGGACGGAGACTGAAGTTGAAACTCGAATACTTCGGCCACCGAATGAGAAGAGGGAACTCCTTGGGAAAGACCCCGATGCTGGGGAAGATGGAAGTCGAAAGGAGAAGAGGATGAGATGGTTGGGTGGAGTCACTGGTGCTATGAGTTTGGGCACGCTCCAGAAGACACTGGAGGACAGGGAGCCTGATCTTCCACATCCATGGACACAACTTAGCAACGAAACAACCACAATCACACGCACAGAAGCTCCTCGGGTGGTTTTGGACCAGCCATTTTCTCTTAGTCCGCCCTACTCTATACTGTAGGTTCTCCTTGACTTATGGCCATAATGGAGTCTGCCCATCAATAGTTGTAAGTTGTGATGCTCACGAAGTGTGACTGACTTGATGTAGGGACCCTTTCTACGGTGGTGGTGAAGTGAAAAAACATGGATGTTGAGGGAACCCACAGTCATTCAGCAAATTCGTTAAGCGAATAAATGGCTCGCTGCGGCACAGTTTAGCTAAAACCCAGAATTTTTGGCAAAAATGTCATCGCTTGTTCTCAACTGTGATCTACTTTTCTCTCCAAAGTCATTCCTTTCAATCTGACAGGTGCAGGAATTTAGAAGATAAATTGACAAATGAGACCCCGTCCCCCCCAAAAAAAAATCTACATACCTAGATAATTATTCCTTAGAAGTAAACCTGACCATCCTGTTTACTTCCAGTTCAAAGGAAAATTACACCAATCAAGGATGAGACCTACCTAGATCTTGCACACACAACCCTGTATACATTTTTCTGACCATGCTCTCCCTAGCAAGCCCCTCCTGATCATAATTATCACCCTCCATTCCCCTAATTATAACAATCAAGTTCCTAGCAGGATGAAAGTGCTTGGATGGGAGACAACCAGGAAATCTCAGAGCTGTAATCTGGAGTAGGAAGTGGAAAAAATAACTGAGAAGATGGCCATTCTTATACAGTCATTAAGGAATACATGTTCTCCTTCATCAGATTAAAACCGAAACAGAAGATCTGGCAATGTTGCCCAAAGAAGAAGGTTTGGGGATAAACCTAAGTTCCTTTTCTCTTAGTTATCATTTTTCCTCTCCTCCGAAGCTCAAAGTTTTCCCCCCTTTAAATCTTAGGGAAAACATCTAATTTTTTTTATTAAAATTCCTGTTTTGGCCCAAAATTCTGCTCAGCTATGATGAGCAAGGTAAATTCCAGGGAGATGCTTCCAAACCAACTTCACTCATTTGGATGTGTGTTGTTTGTTAGAGCAGGGGTCAGCAACCTTTCTGGGTTGGTGGCCTGGTGGCAAAGAGAGGGGCAGACACCTTTAGGTGTGCGTGCACACCCACCCAAATGTAGCTGTGCACACGTACACATGAATGGGGCCGTGAACATGCGCACTCCGTAAAGGGGCTGCTAGCGCTGGGGCGAGGGTCACGTTGAGGCTAGCGCCGGCGTGAAGATCCTACCAAGGCTAGTGCTGAGGCTAGCGATGGTGTGACGGTCGCACCGAGGCTACCCCTGGTGCAAGGATTGCACCAAGGATTGCACCGAGGCTAGTGCCAGTGCGAGGGGGGTGAGCACAACAGCACACACTGGCCAGCCACTTACACGGCCCGGGGGCCATGAGGCCACGGCCTGGTAATTGGCCGTGGCCATAGGTTGGGGACCTCTGTCTTAGAGCATCTTCAATTGCTGCCTTATTGTGTAGAATACTTTTTCATCTGCAACTTTGCTCTGAGTCATACCAGTGGCTGGGAACATCAATTCCTAAGTGCACCGAATTGTCGGCTGCTTCACCCCCCTCTAGAAATATGACTTAATCATTCTGTTTTTGCACAGTTCATCGTCCAACACCCATTTTGCAGCCTGCAGCTGGCCATCAGACAAACAACAAATGCTACATTGTCTCTTTTAGGTTAACACCCCCCCGATCTCGTCTTTTGTTTCTTTGCTGTGATGTCCTGGTGCCGCGGTAAAAAATATGGTGTCTGGTTACAATGACCTGCGTTTCTGCCTAGAAAGCTTTCGCTTTTATGCTCCTCTCTTCCAAACGCTGTTTTGCTGAGATAGTGAGTCGGCATGTTGCTTTTCCAATGCATTTGGCACATTAATTCCTTCGTGTTTCATGCTCAATGTCATAAAAAGAACAACTGAGTGAAATTTCTTTTGACGGCAACCATTTCAGTCCGCTTGCACAGGATTGTTTTCCACTGTACAATCAATCAGAATAGAGCTGGCAGGGACCTTGGAGGTCATCTAGTCCAACCCCCTGCTCAGGCAGGAAACCCTATACCATTTCAGACAAATGGCTGGCCAGTCTCTTCTTAAAAACCTCCAGTGATGGAGCACCCACAACTTCTGGTGGCAAGCTGTTCCACTGGTTAATTGTCCTCACTGTTAGGAAGTTTCTCCTTAATTCCAGGTTGCTTCTCTCCTTGATTAGTTTCCATCCATTGTTTCTGGTCTTACCTTCAGGTGCTTTGGAGAATAATTTGACCCCTTCTTCTTTGTGGCAGCCCCTCAAAATACTGGAATACTGCTATCATGTCACCCCTAGTCCTTCTTTTCTCTGGATCAGCCTACCCAATTCCTGCAACCGTTCTTCATGTGCTTTAGTCGCCAAGCCTTTAATCCTCCTGGTTTGCTTTTCTCTGCATTTTTTCCAAAGTCTCAACATGGGGTTTTTGTTTTTTGTTTTTTGGTAACGTGGTGACCAAAACTGGATGCATTTACTAAGGTTTTGCAAAGCACTAAGACTTCACCTGCTTTTGATTCTATGCCTCTTGTTTATGCAACCAAGCGTTGAATTACCTTGTTTCCCCGGAAATAAGACCCAGTCTTATTTATTTATTTATTTTGCCTCCAAAAGAGGCACCAGATCTTATTTTCGGAGGATGTCTTACCCACTTACATTAGGACCTCCGCAGCCACGCTTCCCACGCCACGACACCTGCCTTGCCTCACCGGCCCACTTCTTCTGCGGCCGCTCGCTGCCGCTTGTCTGCATTACCCCCGGCCTCCGTTTTGATGTTAGAGGACTTCCAGAAAGGCCTCTGCAGCCAAGAAACGAGCTCCGGATTGACGTGCGTGGTGCCCTCCCGGCTTCCGTTTCGCCATCAGAGGCCTTCCCGAAGGACCTCTGACAGCGAAACGGAGGCTGGGGGGGCGACACGCGGGCAGTTGCAGAAGCAGTGAGCAGTCACAGTCACAGAAGAAGTGGGCCAGCAAGGCGGGTGTTGGGTCCTGGGAGGCCCGGCTGCAACTGTCCTAAGATAAGTGGGTGTGGGGGGGGTGTATGGAGCAGTTGAATTTTGACCACCTAACTAGGAGGATGCTGCGCTGGTTGTAAATGTAAAAAAAAAAAGAGGTAAGTCACTTTTTTCAGTGCAGGTATAATTTGGAATGGTCACCAATGAACGGTTATAAGTCGAGAAGTATTTGCATGGCAGCGCTTCCCAAACCTGGGTTAATTACCCCAAATTAGGCAAGACTAGTTTTCCTTTGGGTAACAAGACACAAACCCATTACCTATCACAAGAGAGACATTCAAGTTGACTTAAAAGATTGGCAGGTATGCTAAAATGGTGGAGCAGTGGGCTGATGCCTCCTCAAGTAACACCAGCTGCCTGCAATTAGTGCAGGTTCGAGTCCCACCAGGCTCAAGATTGACTCAGCCTTCCATCCTTCCCAGGTAGGTAAAATGAGGACCCAGATTGTTGGGGGCAATTAAGCTGACTTTGTAATAATGCCGCTTGGGGGCTGTGTGAAAGCCCTAATAAGCAGGCATATACATAGAATGAAGGCTATTGCTAAGCACATTGATTTGTGCTTTAAATTGTAAGCCGCCCTGAGTCTTCAGAGAAGGGCGGGATATAAATGGGATTAAAATAAATAAAAATGTATTCAGAACTCTCCTGTAAAGATGGAAGATGAATGAAATGGCCTGTGCTAACCTGTTAAAAATGACAGAAGGATCATTCGACGATAATTGTTTTCATGATACAGGACGTCCTCGAGTTGCAATCATTCGTTCACCATTCAAGGTTATGGCGGTGCTGAAGGAAGGGACTTAACAACCTGTCCTCAAAGTTTGATTAAGACTTTTGGATAAGTAGTTTTGGGCAATAATGGAAAAGCTTTAGGAAGCTTTGGACTATGTTTTCCTTACGTCACAGTGATTTCGTTTCCCCTTCAACTATAACAGTTCATCAATTACACGGAGCTTCTTTCTGCAGTGCGGTCTATATCCTTTCCCCTCCAACTAATAGTTATTTAGGAAAAGGCTAAGAAAGGAAAACGTAAGGAGAACGAAATGTCCTCTAACTACTGTAAACAGCCTGGGAGGAAAACAGAGGAGGACTCGTGAAGCTACCCACCACTGAACATTGTTGCATTTCAAATGATCAACGTGAAAGCAGAAAGCCGGCTGATCAAAGTCGGTCACCTCTTTCTGTGGCAGGTGATACCTATGCTGGAAGTGTTCCACCACCTCGACCTCACGCCTACAAAAGGAATTCATTTCAAAAAGAAGGCAGACCAAAGCACATGGATATCAAAACAAATTAGCCACAGATCCTTCGTCCTGCTGAGCATGTACAACAAGAGAAGAAAAGAACACGGACTGGAAAAGATACATACAGCCCTGAAGTTCAGATATATCCACTCGGATTCTTTCTGATCTTGTGTTTTCTCCCTACGTTGTCTAAAAAAATAAAAATAAAGTCTCCACAAGTTTAGCACGACTCCTGGTGAACACTCCAGCATGTTCAAGTGGCGTGGGTTTTTTCTTTTTTTTTCTTTTTGGCCAATTGTACAGAAGTGGTATGCTATTGCCTTCTTCAGGTTGTTCTGGGCTCAATTACAGTCATGAATTGAGGACTACCTGCCCAATGGCCTGCTTCAAAACGCGTCGAATTTGGTATTCGATGTGTTTTGAAGCAGAAATCTTGTCCCAGCACTCCTTTTTTCTCCTGGGAGTTGATGCACAAGGACAGGGGTCTTCAAACCTGGCCCTTTTATGACTTGTGGACTTCAACACCCAGAATTCCTCAGCCAGGCACGCTGGCTGAGGAATTCTGGGAGTTGAAGTCTACAAGTCACAAAAGGGCCAAGTTTGAAGACCCCTGATATAGCACTTTCTTGAGAGAAGGAAAGAGTCCCTGCCCCAAGCCTCAAGGGGGGCGGTGGTGGAACTCAATTCTGGGTTACTATCCAGTCTCCTTTCTCTCTCAGCTCCTGTGTGGGACTTTAACAACCTCGATGCCAGCAAGTTATGGAGCTGCTCAGAAAATAGCTGGAGATGCCCAACTGTCTAGCGATGAGATGAAAATCGGAGCACGTCGTAGCATCTCTAAAGAAAGGCAGTGGTTGGATTGTGTTTCTGACCAAAATAGCATTCAAGGCACTTAGGTTTTTTTTTTAAACTCCCTTTTGATTGATCAAAGTTTACCTGCTTATCTGGTTTAAATGTCAGTATTTCTTCACCAAGCAATGACAAAGTTTTAGGATTTCCAGCATCTTAGGCAGGGGTCTTCAAACGTGGCCCTTTTATGACTTGTGGACTTCAATTCCCAGAATTCCTCAGCCAGGCATGCTGGCTGAGGAATTCTGGGAGTTGAAGTCCACAAGTCATTAAAGGCCCAAGTTTGAAGACCCCTGCACAAGGAAGAACTTGCTGTCCTCACCTTCCTCATGACTCACTATTTCTTCCAGCAGAAATAGCGGGTCACATGGTAAGTCATGTGGTTTTCTCGGTTGTCATCGGTTTCAGGACTCGGCATGTCTCCCGGAACAAATTAATGACAAGGATCGAAATACCACTGTATATACATTCTTTAAATTTAGATGAATGTCTTCTTTTGCCTGTGAATACCTAACTTCCGTTATCCTTAACTGCAGACCATTCATTGGTATGGGTATGGTTGAATTTTGAACTTCCTTCCAGAAATAAGTCCTATGCAAACTACAAAGAAGAAGATAAAGACTACAAGATCTCTGCATAAAAAAAAATGTTTGTCTCGTCTTACAGAGATACTTTAGGGAGCTTTCCTTGCCAACATTCCCATGGAGATCTCATGTTGAGTTTCATCTGTCACTACATATTTACGTAAAGTGATGGAATGCAACAGGATTGACAGGTTCATGAAGTAAGTTGACATTTTGTGCAACAAACTGAATTATTATAAATTGATCCTATTTGTTTCTCTGTTCGTTAGTCGGAATCAGTGCTTTTTTTGTAAAAGAAAAAGGTGCCGGAACTCATACATGTCATACAACCCGCCTTGCCTACCCTACAATGTTCCATCCAAAAAAGGTGCCGGAACTCCGTTCTGAGCGTTCTATGAGAAAAAAAGCCCTGGTCGGAATTATTTACCTGATGAGCTGCTTATCATGTGCAGTGTTAATAACACTTGATAAGACCACACTTGGAATACTGTATGCAGTTTTGGTCACTATGGTATAAAAAAAGAGATGTGGATACTCTAGAACAGGGCTCTTCAAACGTGGCCCTTTTATGACTTGTGGACTTCAACTCCCAGAATTCCTCAGCCAGGGTGCCTGGCTGAGGAATTCTGGGAGTTGAAGTTCACAAGTCATAAAAGGGCCACGTTTGAAGACCCCTGCTCTAGAAAGAGTGCAGAGAAGACCATGAAAGATGGTTAGGGGACTAAAGCTAAAACATATACAGAATGGTTGCTGGAAATGGGTATGTCTAGTTTAATGAACAGAAGGACTAGGGATGACATGATACCAACGTTCCAATATCTCAGGGGTTGCCACAAAGAAGAGGGAGTCAAGCTATTTTCCAAAGCACCTGAAGGCCGGACAAGAAGCAACGGATGGAAACTAATCAAGGAGAGACCTAACCTAGAACCAAGGAGAAATGTCCTGACAATGAGAACAATTAATCAGCGGAATGGCTTCTCTCCAGAAGTTGAGTGCTCCAGTACTGAGGTTTTTAAGAAGAGATTGGACAACCATTTGTCTAAAATGGTATAGGATCTCTTGTGGAGGGGGTTTGACTAGAAGACCTCCAAAGTCCCTTCCAACTCTGTTATTCTGTATTCATCCAATGACCTTCCTCTCCTAAACTGTTCTTCTGTCACCTCCTTCACCCAACGTGAGACCTTCCTTTCCTCGATAACTTTCAATGGCATTACCTCTCTTAGCCCATGAGCCAGACTGGTGCAGTGGTGAGGATGGACTAGGAATAGGAAGATCCAGCTTCAACTCTATCCTCATCAATGGAAGCTTTCTAAGGGACTCAGGGCCATTCCTTCTCTCAGCCCACCCATCTCACAGGCTTGTTCATGGGGCAAAAATAGGAGGAAGGAGGACGTATGCTGTGGAACCCTTTGTGCTCTTTCAGCTTCATTACCTCCTTGCATTCCTTATATGTTATCTAGTTGGGTAATGAAATGTCTGCAAGAAGAGCACCAAGGACCCCAGAATTCAACCCTGAGCTACAAATATTGCCCTCTGTAGCAGGCCCTCTCTTATCTGAGGCAGCCTGTTAGATATTGGAACACTACTATCATGTCACCCCTAATCCTTTTTTTTTCATTAAACTAGACCAGCGGTAGGCAACCTCGGCTCTTTTATGACTCATGGACTTCAACTCCCAGAATTCCTGAGCCAGCCATGCTGAGGAGAAAGGGAGACGTTTACATGCTGGCCATGCTGGCTCAGGAATTCTGGGAGTTGAAGTCCACGAGTCATAAAAGAGCCAAGGTTGCCTACCCCTGAACTAGACATACCCAATTCCTTCAACTGTTTTTCATATGTTTTAGCATCCAGTCCCCCAATCATATGTTCCTTGAGCTCCTAAACGAAAGGCAACATATAATTCTACTTCAATAAAGAAATAAGGGTTGATCCATTGTCGAGCTTACTAAATTGATCTTGTTTGCAGTTACTCAATAATTTTCAAGCATTTCCTTTTTTGGAATAAAAAAGGAAGGCAGAGTTAGCTGGAGATGTCTGTTCGATCGTTATACTAAAAGCGCTGCATTTGATCAATTCTGAGGCACCATTAAGAGGGAACAAATGGCCCATTATTTAATTTTCTTGATAAATCACAAAGGCCACCATATGTGTTTTTTTGTCTACCTGAGTACCAAAATGTATTAGATCGTCAGTGACCACAAATTAGAACTTAAGTAAAAATGAGCTTTTTTCCTAATTTAGGACAAATTTTCTGCAGAACTTCAATCAACATTTTGAAAATTACAACCATTTAAGAGTCTTGCTTTCAGATTGAGCATGAACTGATCTTTTTTTTTCCCTTTAAGGGCTGACTGGGGAGAAACATTAGCCTAACCTAAATTTCCAATTGATGACTTTTATAAGTAAATTCCAAAGAAAGTGACTAACCATTGAACTCAACAGTGTCGTCTTTCATTTTATGATTTCCCCATCCGATTGCAATCCTTTCCAAGAATGTTGACAACATTCAATCTTATGAACATTGCCCCTCCCCAACACGCAAATATTCCAGATAACTTCCACACAAAAAAAATGTCGCTTGATTTTAAAACTCAAACAAACCAAAACACCACACTTGGAATACTGCACCCTGTTCTGGTCATCACAATATAAAAAAAGATGTTGAGACTCTGGAAAGAGTGCAAAGAAGAACAACAAGAATGATTAGGGAGCTGGTGGCTAAAACATACAAAGAATGGGTACAAGAATTAGGTATGTCTAGTCCAGGGGTAGGCAACCTCAGCTCTTTTATGACTGGTGGACTTCAACTCCCAGAATCCCTGAGCCAGCAGGGCTCAGCTTGGAAACCTCCCCTCAGCATGGTTGGCTCAGGAATTCTGGGAGTTGAAGTCCATGAGTCCTAAAAGAGCCAAGGTTGCCTACCTCTGGTCTAGTCTAATGAAAAGAAGGACTAGGGGAGACATGATAGCAGTGTCCCAATAATTGAGGGATTTCTACAAAGATGAGGGGATCAAACTAATTTCCTAAAGGTGAGAGTAATCAACCAATGGAATAAATTGTCTTCAGAAGCTGTGGATGCCCCATCACTGGAGGCTTTCAAGAAAAGACTGGACAGCCACTTGTCTGAAATGGTGTAGGGTCTCCTGGTCAAGCAGGGGGTTGGACTAGAAGACCTCCAAGGTCCCTTCCAACTCTATTATTCTATGTTCTAAAAAAACCAAATTCCTTTTCAGTTTGGAAAGAGTTAAAATAATTGGCAGCACAGAAACAACCGCAAGGCCATTGGTTTTGTTTCAAAATTTTTGTTCTCCTACACTTACACTTTTATGGGCCAGACAAAAAATTTTGGCCAGCTGGATACCACAACACTATTTGCCATTCTAATAGCCATAAAAATTGTGAGGGTTTGGCTTGATGTCCAATACATATACATGCTATAAAATGATAATTCTTTGCTATTAGCTTTTTGCATACAGTTTTGATGCTCGGGTTTTTTTTCCTCTCTGTGTCATTCTTCGACTCTAGGACAAACTAACACTCTTGGTTCTATATCCAGAAACCTGAGAGAAGTTGGACTTCAGGTTATCAATTGCCAGGAAAATCAGGAGATCCAGACAGTTCAAATGGGTATGAAGATTTATTGTAAGCTTAAGCTCTCTACAAGAATCCGAACTACTAAAAGCCAAAGGAAATTGGCAGTAGATGAGAGTAGAAGGAAATGAAGGTGGTCTGGACTTAGATCTCATATGGGCGCGAAGAGACTCATGACTGATGACACGTTTGATGCCTCCCTCCGGCTCAGCCTGGTTATCTATTACACACATTTTCTCAACCCTCTCTGCCTTCTAGCTGAGCTGGATTACAATTCCCATCAGCACCATCTACAGGATGCCCATTTATTAAATATGATAATTTGAGAAAAGTTAGAATTTTACCGGCACGTTCAGTCAGGATTGGGCCAAATAAAAGACTGATAAACATTTATTCTATTTTAAAACACTAATTAATTAATGCCATCTTACACACAAAGACATTCTCCCTTTCCACTCAAAATGGTGTTCGAGGCAGCAGATGGTAATAAACTATAGATACCAGCAGAATAATTATGAATATAAATTCTGCTGGGTTCGGTTAAAAACACATTTAACAACACATTCTTTTTTGTTTTTGAAGCTACCAACTTTTCTTCTCAGTTTATACAACGGTGATTACAGCTTGTGCAGTTAAGGTGTAAAACGGGGAGAAAGGAAACCCAAGTTAGTCTCCATTTGAATATAGGACATCAGAGATTAAAATCAATTCCAAGCGCCTGCTGACTTGAGTTCCAATGGTTAAGGTGTGTTGTGATTCAGGGTCAGCCTGTGGGTTCGGCAGTTGAGTCGGATGACTCAGAGGAGGAGGGGGGTGTTGAAGACCTTGCTGAGGGGGTTGAAGATCTTGCTGATGAGAGCCCTCAGCCAGGCCCACTTGGTCACCACGGAGACCCAGCTGTGTGAGCCAGACAGCGTGGATGAAGATGACCCACAGCTGGCCCTGTTCAAGGATGCCCGATGCAGGAGGCAATCAATTAGGAGTAAACAGAGGAAGGCAATGGGGCTCCTCGGAAGGAGGCAGAGAGAAGCCACGCCCTGAACTCTATATAAGGGGAATGTGTGGGAGGGCTGGTTTGCTGAAGGCAACCGCTTGGATAGTTCGTGTTTCTTAAAGCTCCTGTTTCTTGGTTTGTCTTGTTCCGTTTGTTTTTGTAGCAATAAATTTGGCAGGCGTAATTCCAGCCTCTTGCCTTCTTGTAAAAGGGGTTGTCCCTGCCTTTTCTGCAGGGCCAGTAGCAGGCTGGTACAGAACAAGGTGATATATAGCAATCACAGCAAACCATCACAATAAACCTGTCCTTGTCCTGGATCTACGTTACTCAGTCTCCATTATTTCAAACCCTAACCCTAATCCATAGGACATACAACAATTGAGTTGAAAGGAACCTTGAAAGTCTTCTAGTTCAACCCCTTGCTCAAGCAGGAAATTCTGTAATATCATTCCAGGATCTTCTTGAAAACTTTTAGTGATGGAGCACCCAGAACATCTGGAGGCAGGTTGTTCCACTGGTTAATTGTTCCTACTGCAAGGATTTTTTTTCCCCCTCAGTTCCGAGTCGGATCTCTCTTTAATGATCTTCCACCCGTTTGTCCTGCCCTTGGATGCTTTGGAGAATAGGTCGACCCACTCTTCTCTGTGACAGGCCCTCAAGTATCGGAAGGGAAGAAGGAGGCTGTGCTCTACTTTGTCAAGTCTAAGTAAACTAGATTCAGAGCATGTCCCTTATCCACTAATTCAATCCTTTTGTTAAAGAAGACAATCAGGTCAAAATCCAACTGATGGAGATTTTAAAGCCCGTTCCCATTTTGACTTATAACTTGAAAGTTTGAGATAACGAGACAATAAAAGTTTGCCCTTTGCTGAAAGATAACCTCAGGCAGCATTGGAAAGCTTCTTGCCCTCAATTACCATCACCTTTTACGCCTAGCTGGTTGGTGCTGCTTGCAGCTGGTCTGAACCTCCATTTGCGGTCCTCCTTGCAACTCCCAAGTATTGTTGTTGAGAACAATAGTTGAGAATCATCATCATCATCAACAACAAACGATTCAGACCATCCGTTGCCATGGATTTGAACAAAGCTGTGTCTTGGGCAAAAGACGCAGGATCATAATAAGGTTAAAAAGGAAGCAACTAAGAACTGGGGACTCTTGCTAATATTTCACACCGAACGGTTTCTTTCTCCCCCACTGCCCTGCAAAGGCTTCAGACAAGGCACACGTGCCTTGTCAAGTATAGAGAGATATTTAGCTAATATCACAAGCTGTGTCAAAAATTCACGGGAGACCAGAAAGACCTTGAGAGAGGAAAACTACACAAGGCTTAACCATGTTGCACATGGATAAAGGCTGCACATTTTTATTTGAGGTTAAAAGATAAGAAAGGGAAGCACTGCGTGGTGCCTGACAAGACAAATGGTATATTGGATGTTCCTGTTCTGCATGGTATGACCTCAAGCTTATTAATCTTAGTTGGAGAGAACATATACGTGGTAGTTCTCCACTTACGACCACAATTGACTCCCAAATTTCTGCTGCTAAGTGAGACTTTCTTAAGGGAGTTGTGTCCCATTTTATGCCCTTTCTTGTGAATTATGGCAGTTGTTAAGACAATGACATGGTCGTTAAATGAATCTGCCTTCCCTGTTGCTTTTGCTTGTCAGAAAGTTGCAAAACGGGATCACGTGAACCCGGGACACTGCAACCGTCATAAATACGAGTCAGTTGCCAAGTATCTGGAATTTGATCACATGACCGTGGGCATACTGCAACCAGCATGGCTGGTTCAGGAATTCGGGGAGTTGAAGTCCATGAGTCATAAAAGAGCCGAGTTGGCACTGAACAAGAGGGATTTACAATCACTCTTGGTATAACCACTTTGTACAACCACTAAACAAACTGTTGTAAGTCGAGGACTACCTGTATAGCTAGCATGGTTCTCTCACTTTCCATGGACCCATCTTTTTTTGATGCCGGTAAGCAGTTGGCCTACCGTAGTGGCCAAAATTGTAGAAACCTTTTGGGAAAAGGTGTATTTTTGAGGTTTAATGGCTAATAACACCACTTTTTTCTGGAGTAGTACCATAAAAGTATATATCAATGGAAAGATAATTTAATCAAGAATATAATGCAACACAGTCCATTCAATTATCTGTACTGTATTCTATGAAAAGTTATTGCCAAGTAACCAGAAAAAGGAAGCACAACTTGCTTAGGTTGATATGAGTTAGCTTTCCTTCATCTGATTGTAGCCAGAGAGCCAATCGGGGGTCACCTTGCTTTGGCAATGAGCCAATCAGACCACAGTAGGATTCAGTTATTGATGTCATGTATTGAAGCTGAGAGGAGGACATTTGTCAGTGTGTTATGCGGTCACTATCAAGTTGGTTGGGTTTTTTTGTGTTCTTTCATTAGTGAGCTTGTAAAACGTGATAAAATTAAAGTAATGGTGCAAAGAGTTGACTGGTTGCCCAGAAAGTGATGTGAAATAGTATTATTAAGTGAACAAGGTATAAAGAAATTAGAAGAAAAAATGTTGGAAACTTAACCAAAGGTGGCATTTCTACTGTACACTTTTCCCAAAAGGTTTCCACAATTGGAAGTTTTAAAGAAGAGACTGGACAGCCATTTGCCTGAAATGGTATAGGGTTTCCTGCCTGAGCAGGGGGTTGGACTAGATGACCTCCAAGGTCCCTTCCAACTTATTATTATTATTATTATTAATACAGTGGGATTCTAATCTTGCTCGTTAACCTTCCCGGTCCATAAGATAGGGCGTTTGACTTCCAAAATCCTCACAATGGCTCTAAACATAGCTTTGAAGCACTGAGTTTCCCACAGGGATCATTGAACAAAGCAATCCAGAGTTTTACTTGAGGAACAAATGATGAGGCTAAATTATCCTACTAGATGAATCCCCAATTTTCTGGGGCTGGCTGTATTGCTGGAAAAGACGGAAGGAAATTGAAGACTGTGATTAGCAGCAAGGTGGATGGACTCAGTGATAGTGGCAATGAATGCACTTTTGAGAGACATAGATAGATCTTCATGGAGAAAATCTATGTGGCCTCTGAGAGCTAAAACTAACTTGATGCCACGTAAGCAAAGAGGTTTCTTAAAATCCCTGGCATGTTTCTTTCGGTGTGTAGAATCCCCTGCATAAAATCCCCTTTGGTATAAATTTACAAGCCACAAAGTCCATGCCTACCATCACTCTAAAGAGGCAGAGTCCAGCAATTTCAGATTTAGGAGTTCACGGAGTCCAATTTCACCACTTAAGATGGGCGAATACATTCTTGCCCCAGGAACTCTCTTTGTCTAAAGAATGTCTGTTCTGTCATACATCCAGAGCGCACTGGACGGCAGGACTCAGCTGACTTTGATTGATCTCGAAATCGCTACGTGAGTAGCTGAACTGAAGACTACGAGGAGATCCCAGAACTGCAATCTAGAGATGTGCTAGGAAAAGACACTGTGAGTTGCAACTCAAGCTCAACTCCAAGGATGTTACCTTTACATACACGGACACTGTACAGATGAATTATAATTATGAGTGAAAGATCAGAGCTTACCACCACTGTTTTTTTTTTATTGAAAAGTTTTAAAAAATATACAATTTTCCTTTAAGAAACCCCCCTTCCCCCTCCCTCCTCCCCTCCCTACCTCCCCCTATCTCCCCCCCTCCCCCTCTCCCTCCTCCCTCCCCTGCCTCCCCCCCTCTACTTCCCCTCCTCCCCCCCCTCCCCCCCCCTCCGACTTCCCAGAGCAAAATACAAGGTATATATCTAAAAAGCAATCATAAACAATCATATACTAACAATTATAAACTCTAAGATCCATCACTCTCTAGCTTATATAGAGTAAACCAATCCTTAACAATACTAAATATATATAAAAAACTAAAATAAAAGAAAACTAGCATCATTCCCATCTATGTTCTTCCACATTTCCCTATTACCTAAACATATTCTCATTTACACATCACAAACACCTATCCCTATTAACCTCTCTAGCCAAAATAGACTATAATAGATAGTTCTTACACAAATTAACCCGCATTAACCCACAAAACTTTCTTCCTCTTCCTCTGTAATAAATTGTCCATTAATTCCAAATTAAAGATTCTGTTACCATACATATCATCCCAAAACTTTTAAAAACACAACTACCACTTGTCTATAAGTATATTGTGGAAGTTCCATAGATTTCTGCTGGTCTTATTTTTTTTGTCTTTTTTGAGCGTTTTAAGGCAGCACGCGTCACCCTCTGTTCTCTAATATCATCCAAAAGAGTTGCAGCTTGAACTCCTCCTGTACCCTTCTCGTCTATCAGTCCATCTTCATCCTCTTGATGTTCTCCTTCTCCAGATCCCTCTGCAGCTTCCAGAAGTGTTGATGGGGTTACATTTAAAACATTGTTGTAAAAGTCATGCGCTTGCTTCACATTACCCAAACAGTACCTTTTGCCATCATACATGAAGCTCAGCCCAGCTGGGATCTCCCACCTGAACCTTATATCCCTTTGCTTGAGCTCTTGCACAAGAAAAATAAAATCCTTCCTTCTCTTTAAAATCTTTGGAGGAATTTCTTTTAGAACCAAAACTTCTTGACCAGCAATCACAACTTTGGTATCATAGGCAGCTTGTATAACTTCATCTCTAACTTCCCTTTTTACAAAATAAACCACCACATCTCTAGGCAACTTTCTCTGTTTAGCAATCCACGAATTCACACGAAACACTTTGTCCATACCTTGTTTTATTTCAGATGCTGGATGATTCAATACCCCCTCAAAAGCCTCAGAAACCAGCTGCTTTAAATCTTCCTTAATATTCTCTTTTAGGCCTCTAATTCTCACAGCAAACTGCATCTGGTAAAATTGGGCCAAACTCTGTTCACTATCCATTTTGTCTTTTAAATCTTCAATTTCCAAAACTTTTGCTTCTAATATAGCATTCTTTTGAGTCAAGTCTTGCACTTGATCATCCAGCACCTCCACACATTTAGCAACTTTATGCACTGAGGACAAAATGTCTGCCTTCATCTCTCTAAGTTTCTGTTCCATCCTTTCTTCCATTCTCTGCTCCAATTTCTCCAATTTCTCCTCCATCTGTGCAAATTTAGCACCCATTGACTCCAGAATTAACTGGGTATGTTTTTCAAGATCCTTCGAAGTCAGTACATCAGGAGAATGCAACGCCTGCAGTAATGATTGTTGTTGCACCGGAGAATTTCCAGCACTCCGAAAAGTTCTAGGGGGAGGTTTAGCCGCCATCTTTTACTTACAATTGTGACGCACTTTCACTTTAAGTTTTAAGCAAAGTCCATCAAGCTTGAGAGTAAAATAAAATAATCTTCTTCATCTCTTCATCTTTCCCTCTTGTACTGCTCTGCCTGCTCTTTTCCTTTCATAGTCTCTCCTTCAAGCAGGGATGGTCGCAGACGCCTGGCTCTGCTCCATAAAGTCTGGAGCAGAGACGCTAGCCAGCTGGGAGCAGCCCAGGCTACGGGGGAGTTCAATCCTTCAGCCGCCCAAGCTCCAAGCTCAGGCGGCCCCGGAGAACTCAACCCCCACCTGGGGGCTCACCCCCTCCTCTTCTCCCGAGGAGGGGGCTTCAAATTCGCCCGAACAGCTGATCGGCGCTGTTTCGGGCGAAAAATCACACAGCTGAGCTGCGGGCAGCCCCGGAAGGCTGTCTCCGGCGCTGCGGAGCCACCGGAAGTCCCTTACCACCACTGTTTTGGCCAATGGCTACAGATGGAAGCCCTGATCTTTCTCACCGTCGTGGGCAGCCTTCTGAGTCCTCTTTTTTAGCTTTTTTTCAACATGCCAGGCCACTATCTTCAGAAACCCTGGCAAGCTTTATTTCAATGTCATTATTATCTTGCTGAAAGCTGAAAAATGGTGTATAGATGGGTGAGGAACTGTCTGTAGAGATTCTCAATCATCCAGGTCACAGTTGTCCCAAAGGTGCTTTTTTCCAAACCGCGACTGGACTTTCTTGGGGGTGGTGGTGGTTTCCTTTGAAAATGTTTCACTTCTCATCCCAGAAGCTTCTTCAGTTCAACTGAAGAACTGGAATGGGAGAAACTTCTTGGATGAGAAGCAAAACATTTTCAAAGAAAAAAACAAAACAAGAAAATCCACTTGCCTTAAAAAAAAAAACACCCTTTGGGGCAGGGTGAGGAAGGATTCTCTCCTTACTGAATTCTCGGGACAACCACTTGGCCAGGGAGATGAGGCTGCAAGTGACCAGCTCCAGATATCTACTGAGTTCCTTAGTTGAGAGGACCTTTTGGCCTAGTTCAGGGGTAGGCAATCTTGGCTCTTTGATGACTCGTGGACTTCAACTCCCAGAATTCCTGAGCCAACATTGCTCAGCATGGCTGGCTCAGGAATTCTGGGAGCTGAAGTCCACGAGTCATCAAAGAGCCAAGGTTGCCTATCCCTGGTGCACTTCCATGGATCTCATTCCCTTTTACCCCACTTTGCATGAGGAGGGATACATGGAACATAGATTAATAGAATTGGAAGGGACCTTGGAGGTCTCCCTAGTTCAGGGGTAGGCAACCTCGGCTCTTTTATGACTCATGGACTTCAACTCCCAGAATTCCTGAGCCAGCCATGCTGAGGGGAAAGGGAGAGGTTACCATGCTGGCCATGCTGGCTCAGGAATTCTGGGAGTTGAAGTCCACGAGTCATAAAAGAGCCAAGGTTGCCTACCCCTGGCCTAGGCCAGTGTGCCTGGCTGAGGAATTCTGGGAGTTGAAGACCACAAGTCATAAAAGGGCCATGTTTGAAGACCCCTGGCTTATACGGTCCATGCTGGGTGAGGAATTCTGGGAGTTGAAGTCCACAAGTCACAAAAGGGCCATGTTTGAAGACCTCTGGCTTATATGGTCCATGCTGGCTGAGGAATTCTGGGAGTTGAAGTCCATAAAAGAGCCGAGGTTGCCTACCCCTGCCCTAGTTCAATCCCCTGCTTGAGCAGGAGATCCTAGACCACTTCCGTCTCTTTTTGAAAGCCTCCAGCGAGGGAGCACCCACAATTTCTGAAGGCAAGCTGTTCCCTTGGTTGATTGCTCTCCCCATTAGGAAACTTCTCCTTAGTTCCTTGGTTAACACTTATACTTAGTTAATACACTGCTGGTTAGTTAGCTCCTCAGTTAACACTGTACGCTGCGATTTAGCTCAAAGCTCAGAATGGCTCTCGGCCAACTCCACAGGAAGATCAGAGGATATCTCCCATCTCTCCTTCTTCCCTTTCGTGTGTGTGTTTGTGTGTGTTGTGTCTGTGCGTGTGTGTGTGTGTGTGTGTAGGACCGACCAAATGACAGACATGTCTGTCATACGCCATTACCATTAGAAGAGAATCTTGTTCTTTTATTACATCTGAACTCTGCCAGATTTCACAGCAGGAATGCTAAGTGAAATCAATGTCTTGGGTTTCCAGCCTTAGCTTTGAGGTCACAGACACTCTATCATTTCTCCGTATTATCTCCTTGCTTCGCCCTCCCCTCCTCTTTCTCTCAACCTCCGACTGGCACACAGCAGATTGAAAACAGCATGAATCAGAGGGACCGTGCTGCACAATTTTACAGCCGTTTGGAGGGCCCCCTTCATTCAAACACACACACACACACACACAAACATGCATGCCACTCTTCTCTGCCTTCTCTTTGCAGCTTAATTCTACGACAGTCCCTTGACCGGACTGAAACTGGAGGGTACAAAAAGAGGGATAGATTTTCCTCCTTCCCCCCCACCCTCCCACAGAAAGGAAAAGGAGAGAAAGAGGAAAGACTACAACGTATTTCTAGTAACTGTGAGTGGGGGTGGGGACACACGCATCCTTTCTGTTCACAGGTAGGCATTAGAGTTATTGTGAATGTTATCAAGTCAATACTGTAATCCCCAAATCCCCCAAATAAGTAATACGACATGGTTTATTTTTTCTTTCTTTCTTTCTTTCTTTCTTTCTTTCTTTCTTTCTTTCTTTCTTTCTTTCTTTCTTTCTTTCATGGGCAACTAGGCCACAGGTCTGCAACCCCCGGCTCCGGAGCCGCATGCGGCTCTTTCAGCCGTCTCCTGCGGCTCCCAGTCTTCTGCCATGTGCAGTCCAAAAAACAAAAAAGTGGGACTGAAAAAGTTCAACCAATCAATTCAAATATGCAGGGTAGGTGCGTATCTCGCCTTGGCTCCACTCTTCAGCATGTACGCGCATGCGCACACAGTTTTTGCGGCTCCCAGTTTTTCCTTTTGTGAGGGAACCGGTTCTGAGTGGCTCTTTCACTGTTTCAGGTTGCTGACCCCTGACCTAGTCCAAGTATTTGGATGGGCAGAGGATTTTTTTTCCTAGCAAAGTTTGGTGGAACTTACTGGATCTCTCAGTATCTGCTAGCTGTAAGATGGAAAGGGATCTTTAGGAGAGTCTGTCTGAGAAGAACATATCCCCTCGCCTGAGTCAGGGTCTTACCTGAGTTGCCTCTCCTTATTTTCTACACCAAATTCTAGATAGATGTATGCGTGTATGTTTATGTATGTATGTATGTATGTATGTATGTGTGTGTGTGTGTATGTTTATGTATGTATGTTGTCTCCCTCTCTTGTGTCCACAGGACATGGTTAAAAAGACAAGATGGAGATTAAAGCTGCAGAGACATGATATGTATAAAAATGGGCAGGGATTTATTTGTATCAGTATTGTTGTTATCCTGATTTTTCCTGTGGAGGCTACTAACTCCATCCATCCATCCATCCATCCTTTCTTTCTTCATCCATCCATCCACCATCCATCCATTCTTCATCTCCATCCATCCATCCGTCATCATCCATCCATCCTCCATCTTCATGTATCCATCCATTCTCCATCATCCATCCATCCATCTGTCATCATCCATCCATCCATCCATCATTCATCCATCATCCTCCCATCCATCCATCCATTCTTCATTCATTCATCCATCATCCTCCCATCCATCCATCATCCATCCATCCATCCACCATCCATCCATTCTTCATCTCCCATCCATCCGTCATCATCCATCCATCCTCCATCTTCATGTATCTATCCATTCTCCATCATCCATCCATCCATCTGTCATCATCCATCCATCCATCCATCCATCATTCATCCATCCATCCATCCTTCATTCATTCATCCATCATCCTCCCATCCATCCATCATCCATCCATCCATCCATCCATTCTTTCTTCATCCATCCATCCTCTATCCTCCATCCATCCATCCTTCATCACCATCCATCCATCCATCCATCCATCCG
This sequence comes from Vipera ursinii, assembly GCF_947247035.1. Taxonomy (NCBI): domain Eukaryota; kingdom Metazoa; phylum Chordata; class Lepidosauria; order Squamata; family Viperidae; genus Vipera; species Vipera ursinii. Next base: position 81,735,256 of record NC_139515.1, on the reverse strand, counting down.
TCATCATCCATCCATCATCCATCATCCATCCATTCTTTCTTCATCCATCCATCCTCCATCCTCCATCCATTCATTCATCTCCATCCATCCATCCATCCATCCATCTGTCATCATCCATCCATCCTCCATCATCTAGCCATCCATCACCCTTCCATCCATCCATCCATCCATCCATCATTCATTCACCCATCATCCTCCCATCCCTCCATCATCTCTCCATCCTCCATCCATCCTCCATCCATCCATCCATCCATCCATCCATCCATCCATCCATTCATCTCACTGACTGTCTGTCTTATATCCCAAGGCCAACCGTAGAGCAAACATCTTTCATGGATTGACTCCGTATTTTTGCCCAATACAGAAAATAGATATAAGCAGCTTCTCTCCCAGGGGGCTATACTGAGAGACACTTGCTAAGAGGAAGGAAGTCAGCTAGGATTAGTCCTTTCTCAGAACAAATACTGTAAATGTTCACATATGAAAGATGCCCTTTTTTTCCCACACACAAAAGCTATTGCAGAGGTAGCAATATGAAGTCCTAGACAAAGGTTGCTCCTTCTTTGCAACACTTCTTGAACTGATCATGGAAACGCGTGCCATCATTTTCACATGGTCATTCCACCAAATATAGATAGTGGTCATTAAATGAAACAGAGACTGGGCTTATGAACTTATGTCAGCTTTCTTTTGCTTTACAGTCCTGCAAAGGTTGTCTATATTTATTTTATTTTATTTATTTATTTTAATTCCATTTATATCCCGCCCTTCTCCGAAGACTCAGGGCGGCTTACAAGCTTAGCAGTAGCCTTCATTCTATGTATATGCCTGCTTATTATTAGGGCTTTTGCCCCCCCCAGCGGCATTATTACAAAGTCAGCTTATTGCCCCCAACAATCTGGGTCCTCATTTTACCTACCTGGGAAGGATGGAAGGCTGAGTCAACCTTGAGCCTGGTGGGATGCGAACCTGCACTAATTGCAGGCAGCTGGTGTTACTTAAGGAGGCATTAGCCCACTGCTCCACCAAGGCTCATTTATAAGAATTTCTTGCAAAGTTACTGTGTCATCATCATGGTAACTGCAAACAGTCACTAAATGAGGCAGTCCCTAAATAAGAACTATCCGCATGTCAAAATGTAAGTTGGTTCTGAAGACAGCCCTGGGCTGCTGCAAATGGATTATATTTCTTATGGAAACAAATACATCTAGAACCACCTCTTTCTTACCTGATACTCGTTTTTGAAAATGTATGTCTAGATATTAAATTATCTGAACCCAAACACACCATAACAAAACTCTAACGTCTGCACACTCTTATTGATTCACTCTGCACACATTTTTTTTTAAAAAAAGCAAATTCATTTCGACCTGTCCAGTATCACTTTGCAAATATTTTGTTTAAGATTCATGTGGAAATCGGTATGCGCTTCTAGTTCCAATTTCTTTTTTTGAGTCTCTCTGTGTATGTGTGTATGCATACATCCACTCACAGATGTAGTTTTCTATATTGTTCTTTTGTCCCCAGTTTTCCTAAATCATTCAGCCTGTCTAGTTAATTGGTAATAATCTTATCCCGAAGAAGAAAAATGGAGGAATAAAATCCTGTTTTTCAGAAACCCAAAAGGCTATAATACGGGGGGGGGGGGGAAGCAAACAGTTGTTCTATCCCAGAAGTGTGAATTAAATTAAATTGAATTAAACTGGCATTAAGTTACAGGAAGATACATTTTAGTAGAACATCAGGGGGGAACATCTGGAGGATAAGAGCAGCTTGACCTTACTAATTACCTGAAGGCTATTAAGGTCTATTTTGATAGAAGACAAAAAGTAGACTTGAAGAATTATCCATATTGAATGCTTTAATTCTGGATTTCAGGAACAAAGCAGATGCTAAATAAGTGAGTTTATAAACCTTGCTTCAACTGCAGTGATGTAGGGAATCCTTACAATGCAAAATCCATATTGTTTTTGTGCAAACAGAAGTTGCAATAGGTGTTTTAGTGATTTCTAATAACTGCTATTCTACTGGTGTCAGGTGCCACCTCATGCTTGCTTGTATTTCACCAGTATTCAGTGACAGACTGCCATGAACTCTGGGGTAGGGGGAAATGTAATAGGGAAGGCTTGGGGAAAATGAAAGTAAGTGCTGTATCTCCTCAAGAAGCTGCTTCAGGGTCATCTGGAACAAGAGCTGCATACCAAACTATGCCTAGACTGTCCATTATGAAAACATTGCCCGAACCCCATTGGTTGCTTGGGGGTAGGTGGAGGAAAGTAGCAAAGGGAGGTTGACCTTAGGGATTTTGGCCTGCGATTCTCAGTTCTGGCTTTGCATTACTGCAATACACTAGCCTTCTAATAAAAGTATTCTTTCTCAACAAATAGAGCTAAGGATCATTTATATTTAGGAGTTTAAGCTATGGCAGGTCTGACAACCGGTATTCAAAGCCATTTTCTTTCAATAGCCATAACCTTTCCATTCATCCTGAATTATAGAATAGAATAGAATAGAATAGAATAGAATAGAATAGAATAGAATAGAATAGAATAGAATAGAATAGAATAGAATAGAATAGAATAGAATAGAATAGAATAGAATAGAATAGAAAATATGGAATGAAATAGAATAGAATAGAATAGAATAGAATAGAATAGAATAGAATAGAATAGAATAGAATAGAATAGAATAGAATAGAATAGAAAATATGGAATGAAATAGAATAGAATAGAATAGAATAGAATAGAATAGAATAGAATAGAATAGAATAGAATAGAATAGAATAGAAAATATGGAATGAAATAGAATAGAATAGAATAGAATAGAATAGAATAGAATAGAATAGAATAGAATAGAATAGAATAGAATAGAATAGAATAGAATAGAATAGAATAGAATAGAATAGAATAGAATGCTTTATCGGCAAAGTGTGATTGGACAAACAAGGAATTTGTCTCTGGTGCATAAGCTGTCAGTGTACATACAAACAACAAGGTAATATAATCATAAGATACCAATAGGAGAAGGTAGTAGAACAGATGAGAAGGATAATAGCAATACAGCCATACTGCATGGGTAAGTCTCGTTAGACATAAGACTAAGACATAAGTCTTATAAAACCTTATAAGACACAAGACCTGATTTATTTTCATCTATAGCGTGGGAAAATCCCATTCATATGCAACAGGTACTTTACAACAGAGCCAGGCAGGTGAATCTTAAAGGATTACCTTGGTTTTGGGTGGTGGGCTGGTTGCGATCTTGTCAGTGTGAATATTGGTCGGCGATACTGCTGCACCGATGTTGCTTTGGGGAATGCCGGATATCTTTCCACCAGGAGATACTTGCATGGCTGCAAGTTGTGCAGCATATAATTGCTGCAAGACAACAACAGAAGCGGATCAGACAGAGAAGCTATCCCAGTTCAAAAATTCTCCCCTGAACCAACCCCCACTTTTAAAACAAAGGTAGTCCTCAACTTACAACCATTCGTTTAACGACTGTTCAAAGCCATGACAGCCCTGAAAAAAGTGACTTTTGACTGGTCCCTGCACTTACGACTGTCATGACAATCATGTGGTCACATGATAGGAATCCAGGTTGTTGGAAACTGGCATGTATTTACAACATTGGAGCAGCCCAGGGTCATGTGAATGCCATCTGCAACCTTCCCAGGAGGCCTTCAATAGACAAAATCAATGAGGGAAACAAGTTTCACTAAATGACTGTAGCCAAAATGGCAGTAAAATAGGGCATAACTCACTTAGTGACCACATTGCTTAGTGATCAAAGTTCCAGTCCCAATTGTGGTTGTACGTTGAGGACTACCTCTATACTACTAGATCAGGGATGGGGAAATATGGCCCCTTCATGACTTGTGGACTTCAACTCCCAGAATTCCTGAGACAGCCAGCTAGAGATACAGATCTGGCTGGCTCAGGAATTCTGGGAGTTGAAGTCCACAAGTCATGAAAGGGCCATGTTTCTCCACCTCTGTACTAGACAGAGACAGATCTGGCTGGCTCAGGAATTCTGGGAGTTGAAGTCCACAAGTCATGAAAGGGCCATGTTTCTCCACCTCTGTGCTAGACAGAGACAGATCTGGCTGGCTCAGGAATTCTGGGAGTTGAAGGTGCAAGATCGCAAGGTGCAATTTTTTTATTATAATTAGCTGTACAGAGGAAGAAGAAAACTGAAGGAAAGCTTACTGGGAAGGGGTGAAAAAATTCTTTATTTGCTGATGTTTATTTAGGCATTTCAGATACCGATATCCCTTCCTTTTATCCATATGGAACCATAAGGCAGTTGAAAAGCACAACAAAAACAACAGATGAGACAAACAAACAAACACAAACGACAATGTGAAGAAGCAGCACCCAAGAAAAACTGAAAAATAAAACTACATTCAGCATTAACTGAAATCTTGGTTTTTGCCTTTTGGGGTAATTATAGAGGAGCAGCTGCAATATTCAGATTATAGCGTAACTGGTGAGGCTCACCAGACCTTCTAGAGCAGACATGTCAAACACAAGGCCCGGGGGCCAGATCTGGCCCGCGAAGTGGTTTCATGTGGCCCGCGAAGCCATCCTGGAAACAGTGAGGGAACGGCCCCCACTGCCTTGGCCCTGGCCCAGAGACCCTCCTTCTGCCAGAGACCCTCAGATCTGTCCCACTCCTGCCCAGGCCCCCATAGGCACCCTTGATGCGAACGATGCAGAGCTGGCCACGCCCACCCAGTAAGCCATACGCACTCTAGCCACGCCCACCCAGTAGGCCATGCCCACCAAGGCCACACCCACCCGGCCCCCTGTGGGCAACCGCAATGCTGATGCGGCCCTCAATGAAATTGAGTTTGACACCCCAGTTCTAGAGAATTCTAGAGAATTCTGCATTAAGCCATCGAGAAAAGGGTGCATTAATTTTTTCTGGAGAAATTCCATGGTACCGAGAAAAGAGAATATTTGTAGCTCGGGGTGAACTGTGGGGTCCTTTGTGCTCTCTGAGCTTGGTTTTTCTTGCAGACATTTCAATACCAAACTCGGTAACATCATCATTTATTTATTTATTTTATTTAATTGAATTTCTATACCGCCCTTCTCCCGAAGGACTCAGGGCGGTGAACAGGGCATATAAATAGAAGTACAAAAGTTAAAAAGGATTAAATTGTTGCCCAAATTAAAACAATCAAAATATAAAAAACATTAAAACCCTAACATTCCCCCATCAGGCCAGGCCAGCTTGTTCGAATAAATGGGTCTTTAACCCGCGCCGGAAGGAGCGAAGATCCGGTGCCATCCGGAGCTCAACCGGCAGTTGATTCCATAAAGCCGGGGCGCCCACAGAGAAGGCCCTCCCCCTGGGGGCCACCAGCCGGCATTCTCTGACCGGAGGCACCCTGAGGAGGCCCTCTCTGTGGGAACGCACAGGGCGGAGGGGAGTCGACGCCGGCAGCAGGTGGTCCCCGAGGTATTCCGGACCCATGCCATGTAAGGACTTAAAAACCATCACCAAGACCTTGAACCTCACCCGGAAGACAACTGGTAACTAATGCAGCTCACGGAGCAAAGGTGTAACATGGGAGTACCGGGAAACTCCCAAGACAACTCTCGCGGCCGCATTCTGTACCAGTTGGAGCCTCCGAGTGGTCTTCAAGGGAAGCCCCATGTAAAGAGCATTGCAATAGTCAAGACGAGAGGTCACGAGCGCATGAGTGACCGTACACAGGGCATCCCGGTCCAGTGCTAGTGAGTGAGTAGGGTTTGCTTCCCCTACTCCCTTACCAGAATTGATGATGTTACCTAGTTTGGTATTGAAATGTCTGTAAGAAAACCACCAAACTTACAGGGAACCAAAGACCCCACAAATTCCATGGTCTCTTCCTACTATTGAAAAGAGCCTATGTTAAATGGACTCCAGAAGATGGTAGAGGACAGAAAGGCCTGGAGGAACATTGTCCATAGGGTTGCGATGGGTCGGACACGACTTCGTAGCTAACAACAACAACAACAACATGTTGCACAGCCATCCAGTGCCCTGGGAATATGAAGGAGGACCACTAAAGGGAAGACAGATTCACTTAACAACTGTGTTCCTAACTTAACGATTGCAGTGATTCACTTAATAACTGTGGCAAGGAAGGTCGTAAAATGGGGCAAAATTCACTTAACAAATGTCTCGCTTAATGGAAATTTGGGACTCAGTTGCGGTCATATGTTAAGGACTACTGTACTTGAAAATTGGTTAAGCCAAACATGCTATGTTTGGACTTTTCCTACTAATTCTAGAGTAGGCATCCAATAGTCCCACTGGGAATCACTCGGTATTCTTAATTTCATTCCATTTCCTTTGTAAGGTCAATTACTTTTCCAAAGCTGCCTTGTTAGTTAATGTAAAAATCATAATTTGCAGAGACTTTTTGATGTTTTAAGCCCTTCCATTTGCAAAATCGTAACTCTTGCGAGCAGCGGTCTTCTGCATACTGATCTGGAAGTACAACTCTCTGCAAATGGCAGCCACGTGCATAGAAAGTTGGGGGGAGGTTTTGCTCACATATTTTAAAACTGAAACTCGGTTGAGATGAGAGGGGGCAGAAATTATAGCTGGGTGCTAAAATGTGCTAAAGCTTAATGATTAAATACTTAAAGCAACATCAATATTTAGTTCAGCTTCCACCCACTTGGAAACCTTTTTAATATGGCTAATCCTGTTTTGCAGGATGGCCCACTATATGTCAGGCGCAAAAGACCAGGTTCACACTTGAAGGTCCGATTAAATTAATTTATTGCTAAAAAGTCTATGCATAAGAATCTTCTCAACTACAGACAGCTCCTGCTTACAGTTAGATAACAGGTTCAATGGAATTCAAGGGGGATTGGACTTAGTTTATGGCCACGCAGGGATTCTAGGCTGGTCCCTCTTTTAACTCTGACTCCAGGCTCTGCCACTCCTTCTCTATTTGTCTGAAACGTTACAGAGTTTCCTGCCTGAGCAGGGGGTTGGACTAAAAGATCTCGAAGGATCCTTCCAACTCTGCTATTCTGTTACATTCTCACATCATGGGATGGTGTTTAGCCCAGTGAAAATTGCACACCCTGCAACTGGAATGCAACTTCATTCAGAGAAAGTTATGGAACCTCCTGAAACAGACTGTCCAATCACCGACAAAACTTCCATCTTCTCATTTATTTATTAGATTTTTATCTGGCTCTTCTTACTTTATAATTAACTCAAGGCAGCCAACATACATAATACTTCCTCCTTTTATTTCCCCCATGAAAACCATCCTGTAAGGCAGGGGTCTTCAAACTTGGCCCTTTTATGAATTGTGGAGGGCTGGCTGAGGAATTCTGGGAGTTGAAGTCCACAATTCATAAAAGGGCCAAGTTTGAAGACCCCTGCTATAAGGTAAGTTTGGCTGAGAGAAAGAGAGAGTAACAGCTGCAAAAAAAAAGATTGTAAAACCTGCTTAATGAACACTATGACTTATGATGACCAAAATTTCAGCCTCAGTGATGGTCATAAGTCAAGGACTGCCTGTCAGTAAGTGCACAAACACCACACTCTCTCTATAGAACATTTGATTCCTGAAAGAAATATCAAAACAAATTCAGAAAGAAAGAAAGAAAGAAAGAAAGAAAGAAAGAAAGAAAGAAAGAAAGAAAGAAAGAAAGAAAGAAAGAAAGAAAAATAAAAAAACACGCCCCTTATTCTCTTCCAAAGGAAATCTCAAAAATAAATGTTCTTAGATCAAAGTGAACTGGATTTAAAAAAAAAAGTTACTGAAGAGTCTCTGTGCCCAGCACTAATAGGAGATGCTAAGAAGCCAACCTGAAGCTCTCAGCAAATAAACGAGATGTTGTTCTAAAGTAAGGAAGCACCCCTGCATGATCTGTGAGCTGCATTTTTAACAGCACATTGAATCAGAAAGAAAGGAGATGGTGTGAATGAATCCTAAACTCAGTGCTTTTTTTGTAAAAGAAAAAGGTGCCGGAACATGTCACACATGTCATACAATCCACCTTGCCTACCTTACAAGGTTCCATCCAAAAAAGGTGCCGGAACTCCGTTCTGAGCATTCTATGACACAAAAAGCCCTGCCTAAAGTGATTAAAAATATTAATTAATTCAAAAAAGAAAACCAACAACCACCAAACCAGCCTCTTATATCATGGCTCATTTACAGTGAGGCAGAACAATGCGCACAATACATAAAATTTTACAGGGGTGGATTATTCAGGAGGACGTTGTGAGCAACTGCTTCAAGCTAGATCCACGCACTTTCTTAAGATGCATCTTCTTGCCTGCTGGAGAAATACATAGCAACAGTCCTTCGTCAAGTTGCTGCTACTTGGGGGAAGTGTAGGCCAAGGTAAAGGAGAAGGTAGACATTGCATGGCAACGGATGCATACAAAAATGAAATATATGCCAACCCTGTGCATTAGGTCATTATTTCAAGGAGAAAAGGGTCGACAAAATTAGGCACCTCTGCTGAAGATACTACCTATTGTAATGCTAAGTAATACTGGGCTACGTGTGATAATAAAGGGAGCAAGGACAAACATGCATCAACACCGTGCCCAATATTAAAATTCTGCA